>NW_009918558.1:15119-19276 GCF_000696875.1 Nestor notabilis
AACAGAGCATGTTCTTGTTAGAAACTAGTTTTAAAATACTAGTTCACTTCTGAAAAAACCCAGAATACCCCAAGCTATGCTTCTACCCCATCTTCCCAGTATTTTGAGGGTATAAGTAAAATGGTGATGCCAGTCATGTGACAATCATTCTGGTTATACCAGGGATTATTTTTTTTAATGGCATTCTTTCCCCATAGATGTTACTGAAAAAGACATTTCAGCGTGGTGCTGTCTCTTGTGGCATGACTGTGCTTTTGTACCACTAAATCCACTCGCTGAACAGAACCAGTTCTGTACAGATGTGAACGCTTGTTTAGTCTTTGCTGAAATGGATGTAAAGTTCATTCTTATAAGCACTTCATGATCTTCTAGGGAGGAGAATGTTGTGTGAATACACCTACTTGTCTTTTTTCTGAACCAGGCTAAAATGGCTGTTTCAGTGCACAGGAACAATGGTAAATGCTGGCAGATCCTTGACTGCAGTAAGCGCTGCTAAGTACAAAACCAGACACTGATGCTGTAGCTCATCTTGGCTTCAGAGTAAAACTCCAGTGAGAGGGAAAACGCTGTGTTTAAGGATCAGTCGGATCCCTGACTGCCTTCGTGGCTCTAACAACGACACTGGAGCACCTCTCTGATCCTCACTAAAGCGTCTACCCTGGTGAAGACTGGCAGTCTTCTCAGAAAGCTTTGGAAAAACTCCCTGCTGTCTTTCACAGCCTTTTTACTCGAGGCCTCCAGCAGGTGCCAGTGTGGTCGCTGCATTAGCCTGTAGGTAATGTGAGACAGGCAGCCTCTTGCTGCTTCGCCAGCATGTCCCCTTCACAGCTGAGTTTAAGAAACAGAAAACGTGTTCCGAGCCTCTCATTCTTTAATTATCAAGCTAACAGGCTTAAATTCTTTCAAGCCTCGTGTTTAGCACTCTCTTCATCACACAAAAACTGCATACCAAATAATATTGTGATCACTGTAGTGTGAATGTAAGATACTGTTGTTTTCAAGCTGCAAGTAAGGCAGAGAAAAGAAGAAATTGGGAGTTATTTTATAGTGGTATGCGCAGGGCCTGGCAGGACTTGGAGCAGAGCTGAGTTGCATTTGTCTTGGTGCAGTTTAGAAGATAGAATTTACAGTGTGTTTATACCCGTGCTGCTCTTTGCAGAACGAATAGTGGTAGAGTAGCACTTTATAACAGTGAAGTTTCCAGCTCAGCAAAGCTTTACTTGTGGCAGATAACTGCTTTTGTTCTGTGACTGTGCCTATTAATTAAATTGAAAAAAGGCAGAAGCATAAAGCCTGAGCAGGGCCTATAGGTTAAGTACCAGAGTAGCACTGATTAAGGTGCATATCTTCTGGCATCTTCTGAACATGTGAAATAGCCTCCTGTGCCAAATTAGAACTATTTATTCAGTTGGAGATAGACAAGCATCATTTAATCTTTAGAACAGCATGGTTCAGAAACTAAAATCCATAGACTGATTTCAGTTGGTACTCAGGTGGAACATGTATTCGAACTTCACTTACTGTGTTCAGGTTTCTTTAAAGGACATTTTTACATGTTGTGAGAGGGTTTGTTTCTGTGATTTTGAATTGTTAGGATGTTGTTCATTGTGTGCTTATAACATAGCTAGGGTGCTGGCCTTCAACTAAATACGTTTTTAATCCATAGGTCAGATGTATCAGCAGTACCAACAGCCTGGTTACCCTGCTCAGCAGCCGCAGGCTCAGCCTCAGCAGCAGTACGGTATGCAGTACCCAGGTAAGCAGCTCGCTCAGTTCCTGAGCCTGTGGGGCAGGTCAGGGCGCTGAGCAGCCACAGTGCCCACGTTTCTGATGGGAACTGGCACAATTCAGAAATCACTAGGAGAGAAAACTGTAGCTGTCTGTATTTTTAATACAGAGTTGGAGTTGTTGTGTCTTGATCCTACTTGGCTGTGAGCAAAAGCAGACTTCATTATTAATCAGCAGAATGTGTTGTTAGAAAGGTAGGCAAAATGAATTGCCTGAAGTACGAGCCATCTTCAGGATTAACTTCTGCAGTCTTGGGATGACTAAAAGATCCCAATTTACCTTAAATACCAGAGGCATATAAAGATGGCCCCTATTTCTTGCATCTAGAATGATCTCCATGTACAAAATGTAGTGGTGTGAACACTGATTATAGCTGTTATTGAGTAACTCCTTAGCTATTATAAGTACTGTAAATTTCAGAGAAACTTTGATAGGTTTTTTAGTTGTTGATTTTGCTGATGTCTCAAGTAAAGGTGCCGGGAGACTTTTAGCAGCAGCACATTTTAGTGCACTGGTAGTTTATGTGCAGTCAAATACGAAATGCTGGTTTGTGTGTGTATCCCAGATAAACCTGACTTCAGAACTTTCAGTTATTTCCTGTAGAAGCAGCTGGCATCTAACAATGCAGAGTATATGCTACGAATCGTAATCCCGCTGAAGTACAGGGATGAACCTCTAAGAGCAGATTCCATAAGAAATAGCAAATTGCTTAATGCTTTCAGAAAGCAATACAAAGCATCTATCATCCCTTGTTTTAAACAATCTTCCTTAAACTAAAGGCTCTCATACTATTAAGTGATTTGGAATAGAGCCCATTTAACCTTTGTTTTAGTGTGCAGTGTGTACAGTAGGAGTGCATCAGTTTGATGTAGATGAGAATGCTTGCAAAGTTTATGAGGAAATTCCATGTTTAGCTTGGATAGAAGAACCCTGGAAAACTTGGAACTGAAGGTTTGGGCCCCCACCCTTGTTCCTGTGCACTGTGTAGAGCTGGTTGATTTGGGTCTCTAAATGGTATCTTGTTCTCTGCAGATTTCTCGTCCCCTGCCCCCCATTTATAATGAGAAGACAGTGACAGACTTTGTGAAGTGTAATTAAGAAGTAACAAGTCCGCTGGAAGTAGAAGGGTCTGTCTGACTTTCTTTAGGCTTAAAAACTGAAGGGGGTAGAGTTTCTGTCTGGTTTCTAGTCATATCCTACCATCACCTGATCTGTTATTTTACTGGAGAAGTTCCTGTGAAAGCTGTAGTGCAGGGTGATGTTCTGCATTCTAATCCACGTCATCTTCACCCAAGAATGAAACACCACCACAACTGATCTGGGTGCCTCTGCTTCTCAGAACTTAGTTCACAATTAACCTCATCTTTCAGAAAGTCTTTTTTCTTTTGAGGACCTAGTGACAGCAGCCCTTGAAGATCTTGCTTCACAGGATTTCTTGTTTGTTTTGCTGTTGCTCCCATGAGTATTGTCTCCTTTGAAGCACCTGTCCCCTGAGAGCAGGATCTATTCCCACTCTTGTACCTCTACTAGGCAACAATTTACTCATGGTAGTAAAAACAGACCCGTCAGAGGTTTGTCTCATGAGTAAATGTTGATCTGTGTTTCAAGGTGAGTTTCTTTACTCCAGTGCATTGTTTCCTTACTCTTTCTGTTTAGGGCTGTGCACTATTAATAATTCGTGTGTCTGGTGTTTAATGCTGACAGGATTCCAGTCACTGGAGAGGTTTCATTGCAAGTAGCTGCAGGTGTGTTTCATGGCGGATAAAAGTAGCTGTTTCTTCATAAATGGAGCTGTGTCATTTTGAAGTTTTCAATAAGGGAGATTCCTCTGGGAAGCTGCTTTTATAAATAAAAATCAAGTTTGGGACTTGATGGAGATGTTTAAATAGAAGTTCTGTGCTGAAAGTATTCTGTTCTGCACAACTTTCTCATATTGAGCTCTAAAGAACTGAAAACACCTATGATTTGATCAAAGGTACGACTTACATTTACACCCTGACAGTATTTTCACGAGAGAGTAGTTTTGAGGTTATATTTGTGGAAAAGGTTGCATTTTGACTCGTTTGCTTATGACAACTTTTATTTTTCATGTGATAAAATTCTATTTGTTGGGGTTTTAATTTCTTGTCAGTCACGAGAAAGCTGTTTTGTAGTGACTGTTCTCAGTGTTGCTGTGCTGCCAGGGTAGCGGCCCAGAGCCAGGCAGTGTGCTTATGTGCAAGGCAGGACAAACTGCAGTTGCTTCTTGGTTTGCCTTCCCTGTGCATCCTGCGTTGTTTTGTGTTTGTCACTGTAAACAAGTGAAAACAAAAGGTCTTTCTGCAGGTGCCGCGGTTCGCTGCCCTCTCACCGCTTTGCTCTCTGCCTTT
>NW_009918559.1:0-6315 GCF_000696875.1 Nestor notabilis
AAACCATTCTGTGATTCTATGATTCTAAGTTGAACCTATAAAAGTGTGATGTCTTAGAACACAGGAGTGTTTAGATTTTCATGCTTTGCACCCATTTCAGAAGCAGATACTGTGCATTCAAATGCTTATCACTCCTTTACAATGTGTAAGTATTATTATACACAGGAGAAGTAAGCCTGCCTCCAAGCCAGCATTCTGAGCAGTAAGCTCTTGAAGCTACCCACTAGGAATTGCCACCAGGAAGGCTAGTGTTTAAATATTTCCTTTATGGGGCTTTTGAGTCTTAAATTGGAAGACTAAGGAAGTTCTCCTTATAAGGCATAGTTCTCTACCTTTTTTTTAATTCTTTCATCTTCTTTTGAAATTTAAAGAGCATTTCTGAGGTGGCTATAGGTAGATGGAGGTGAAGCTGCCTCCTTTGATCTTTTTCACGCAGACAATGTCTCTGCTGATTTTCCCTACCCTTCTGCACTCATTGTTAAGAGCATTTAGGCAGAAGAGCTGAATCCTGTTAACTCCTTAACCGGAATGGTTTTAAAATCCTTTTCCCAAAAAAATCCTAGCCATGTTAGACAGTCAGTCATCTGCTCTGCATGAATAGGTAAATATTAATTGTGTTGTGACCATGGTCTTACAGTATGGGGGCTGTCACTGGAAAGAGTCTAGGGTACCAGTATCATTGTTAGGAGGCTTCTGACAACTGCTTAAGATGTATTTCATTGCCTGTGCTTTTTCTCCTTCTTGTTGACAAGTTTGTACGGGAAAGGAACACAGCCCAGTGCTGGATCAGCTGCTGTGTGTCATGAGATTGGACAACTGAAGGGAAGACAACAACCTGCAACATGTAGGCTATTACAAATTCTTGTCAGCTGCCAATATACATCATGATCACAGATCAATTAGAGTTGGACAGAGCTTCAAGATAATAGCCAACAACTCATCATGATTTTTTTCTTACTTCAAAGGATTGGAATAACATACACAACAATTTCAAATTAAATAGGTCACAGCCAGACAATCTGGCGTATAGTATGATCAATGTTAGTACAGTCCTTGTAATCACCAGGTGTTCCCCTCCTGGAGTTATTGCACGTGCCAAAGCAGTAAGCACCTAACACTGCTGAGAGGGAGATATTAATGTCACTGATTTAATCAGTCGTTGGTTTCTTCATCAAATGCCTCAGCTCTGCTAGTCTTTCTAGCTTAACTTTGCTGTTGCAGTTTTTGCTTCTCAAAACAGAGGTGATTTTTTTTTTAGTGCAAAATCTACCATTTCGCAATGTATGAAACATGGGCCTCTGCACCTGCTTAAACATAGGATTTGCAGAGTGGAAAAATAAAATTCACGCCCTTGTGTCTGGGTCACCGAATAGCATCAGGAACAAAACTGGTTCTGTTCTCTATATAAAGTGTAGTGAAAACTGAGCTGCAATATGCTCCTGTTTTAACATATACATTGAAGATGTGATAATAGAATTTTCCTGTGCTCAGTCATGACAAAAATCCTTGTAAGATCTCCTTTTGCCCCTCTCTCTCCCCCTCTCTCTTTTTTAGAATAAAGGACTATTCTGACTCAGAACAAGGTTAAAATCATTTACCACTTCTTCAAAATTTTTTCTGTGCATTCTTAAGAGTTTTTATCAATTATTAAAAGTGTTTTTAAGCCTTTTCAAGAAACAAGAAAAAATATAAGACCTGGGGAAGGAAGACAAGTATCTTCTGTGAACTGTGCTAAAATCAGAGCTTCAAAATTTCACTTACATTTTACTTCCTTCAAAATTGGTAGTTTGACAGAATATGGGTTGACCTTCTGTTTCCTCCTCTAGATGCACACTTTCAGAGATGTTTATAGATACGTACTGCAGGATGTGTACTAGGCTCCCAAACAACCACTGAAATAAACATGGACAGTTCATCTCAAAGAAGAATATCCTGTTGTTCTAGAAAAGGATGGGATGGATTTCCAGATTCTTTTCAAAGGAGAGCAGCTATTAAATTAGGGAAATGAAGAGAAATTATTTCAGTGCTCAATACAACAGCTCACTGGATCAGTCTTAAAAATATAAGCTGACAAGAGGCTTGACTTACCAGCCACTGAAAACTGGCAGCACACCTTCCAGTACATTACTCATCTGCAATTTTTATGCCTGAAGTCTGAGGTTCATCAGAGAGAGATGTCTATTGCTATGATGATCTTACATGATCATCACTGCCAAGGTAAGCTTACATAAGCTTACCAGGTACAGATGAGCTTAACATCCATTAGGATATTTGTGAGGCTGATTCAAACAAAGAAGAAAGTGAAAAACAAACAAACAAAATATGATCAAGATAGAAGAATTACCCTGGGAGGAAAGTTTAACAAAATTAAAATGGCTACCTTGCCTAATGGTTAGCTAGACAGACCATAATACTCACATACAAATATATGAAAAGTATTCTATGCAGAGGAATAGTAGAGATTTGGGGAAATAGAAGGAATAAATTAATTTATCAGATAAATATGAAGAACATATTTGGGCAGGGTATTAGCTTTTTCTATTAAACCTTATTAATTTTATGTGGTTTTGTCAGCATCATGCATAGATCTACTAGAGAACACATAGGGGTGATTACAATCTCTATGGTGGAACATATGCAATCTGTAAGTGGATTGAACTCTGTAGAATAAACCAGCTATGTTGGGAGGAGGGGCAAAGAGACCATGGTCTCTGCAACCTGACCCCCTACTGAAGCAGGTTTTTGCCAGAGTTATGTGAACAGCTGGTCATCCTGCTTTCACACAGTTACACAAACAGCAATTGAAGATGTGTTTTGGTTTAAAAGGAAAACTTCATTTTGTTGAAGTTTTTATTTTTTAAACTTCTATTTCAAAACTACTTAAAAAAGATGAATTGTAAAAAGAAGCTTGTTTTTCAATTGAGATTTTGTTTTGAAAAGATTGAAATACACATGCAGGGATTTTTAAGGCTTCCTTCCCTTGCTAACATAGCTTGGTAAAACCAACATGCATTTAATGTTTCCATGAATTTGAAGTTGCATTTTTCAGTAAATGTATTTTTTAGCCAGAAAGTACTGAAGCTTACAAAAAGAAAAGTAAAACAATTTTTTTTTCTCATTGTTATCTTAGACTGAGCTTCCTCTTTGTAAGTATCTGACAGTTTTCTGGCTGCTTTTCCGGTGCAGACCTTGTTGCTTACCTGCAATTCTGTCTTCCAGTTCCACAAATCCCACATGCTTATAATACATGTTGCCCTTAATGTAGCAGCAAGAAGTATTAGGAGGTGGTGCATGTTTCACACAAGGCAAAGTAGACTTGCCTATGTATGGCAGAACATGATCCCATTCTGGCAAAATGGAAAGAAGGCAACAACCTAACAGCCTTTTCTGTTTCTAATTTTTGTCGTTTGCTTCCTATCTGAAGATGAAAATAAATTGTAGTGGAAGCACAGGAAGCAGTATTTCCTAGAATGCAGTGTACATGTTGATCCCTCCCAGTAAAGCCCGATCAAATGAATAGATACAAATGAGCCAGGAAAGATCAAAACCACATTGAACCATACCTAAGAATTTTCTATTTCCACACAAATATCAAGACATTTCTAAACATAAAACAACAGGTTGCTTTATTAAAATTTTCCAAGTTTTATATGTTACAATGACTTAAGTCTCAAGCTCCAGAACAGTTCACCTCTTAAGGTTTATTTTTTCAGTGTATAATTAGTGACTTTTCTGCAAATGATTAATTCAGTAACACTGAATTAAAGGAGAAGTACTACAAAGATTTCAGTAAGTTTAATTAGCACAGCTGATAAGCATCCATCTTTAAAGTATAAGGACACATCCCAACACTCTGCATGCATTTTTTAAGGAGGACCAACAAAGTGACTTACACATGAAAAGTGGGGAATAAACTGTTGTGTGTGTCTGAATAGATCATATGATCCAAGACCAGTACTAAAAAACACATTAGTGCAATTTATCAGGACATTTGGTAATGCTAGCCACTGGTATTGTGCAAGGTATTAGCTCTTCAGTGACACACATTTTATCGGTAGAAGCAGAAGTAATATTTGCTTAGAGAAATGATTGAATGATTATTTGATAAACTTAGAAAACTTAAATTGCAAACAAAAGAACTATATCTCCAGACAAAAACTTGGTGACTAAACAGCTATTAGGTAAGTGTTTTCACATGCAATAACCAAAAAAGGAATGTTTAAAATGGCTTTTTAGGCAGATTGCAAAATGTTAAAAGCGTGAAAGCATGAAGACGTAATGAGATAGAATAAATGGATAAGTTCTCCATTACTCTTAATTGCTTTCATATTGTCCATCTTTTCTATTGTCTTCATTTAACAATACTATTATGTTTAACTCGCAGTAGAGAATCTGACTAGTATAAAGTGAGAATAAAAATAAAAACCACATGGAAACTCAAGTTTTAATGAGCGATTAAACACTTTTGGAAAGACTGAATATCTTTCCTCACCTGTGGTACCTTGTCACCAGTAAAAAGGCAAATATACACTAGCAGTCATCCAGAACAAGACACAGATTTGTTCATTCTCTGCATGCACTACAGTAGTAACAATTAGCAGAAAGAAGGGAGGAAGGATTGATGAAAATTTGGTGTTAATTAAGCAATTCTCAGAGGAACATGTCCCCAAACCAAAGAAATTTTAGGCCAAATCTGTGGTTAGGGCAACTCAATATAGATCTATTGAAGTAAGAAGCACAATACTAATTGATACCAGTTAAATAGCTGCCTTACGAAGTTAAAGAAAATATCACTAACAATCATAACTATAAAATCTCTTAGTCCAAAATAAGCATTACAGCTGTAGATGTGCAAGGATAAGTAAGTATGGAGCTCTTACCCCAAAAGTGAAACCTAGAGGTAACATCTGCAGCAAGCTGTGTCAGTGTTAAGTACTGAAAGGAGTTAAGCAGGGAACAAATACTCATACCTCATCACCACTCATCCCCAGGTGAAAATTAGCACCAGTAGTGTGGAATTTTTTGACCTTTAGTCTGTCACTACCACAGCAAGGCAATGTCTTTATTTCTATGTGGAAAGATTCGGTACAGTGGACAGGGAAGGTGGAATGCAGGAATTGCCACACACATGACAATATCTGCTTGATAAATTCATCTGCTCACCTTCCCTCTGCCACAAAAATAAAAATTAATATAAAATCCCATACCAGACAAAAAACCCCAACATACAGGGATGTTTACCTGAGAAAATAACTTCTACTGAGCAGGTCGTTCTAACTGAGCTAGAAGGAGGGCAAAAAAGGGCAAAAATGAGAACAAAATGCTTCCCGAGTGAAAAATGTCTCATACATCTTTACATTCATTCTACCAAATTTCAGATTTTCATCAACCACAAAACCCGAGTGTGCACGCAGCACAGTTCCTTTCAGAGGTCTGAGGATATTTGGGACACTCCCTTATGGAAGAAGAAATAACATCACTCAGCTAAATAGGTGAATAGTAAAAGGCAATGATAGCACTTTTAGGTATAACATATAACAATAACTTTTTAGGTATATAGGAATGAATTTTATGTTGCACCCTTCATAACATTCATTGGTCAGCTGACAAAAGCGACCTATTTTCTACATGTAAGATCTACTCATAATGAAAAAGACATCAGGTAAGTAACAAGAAAAAACAGTTATGTTTGTCGAACAGCTTTTTTTTAGTGTAAAAGGGATCATGGAAGAATCAGATCTGGTGAGGAAATAACAGACTAAGACTGCAAAGCCAGCCTCAGCATTCTAGGTCAGGTTGGACAGGGCTCTGAGCAATCCATAACTTGACCTATTTGAAGATGTCTCTGCTTATTGCAGAAAGGGATGGACTAGATGAACTTTAAAGGTTTCTTCCAACCCCAAACTACTGTATAATTTTATGATCTTGAGAAACAGCAAGCTGCAAAAAGTCACCTGCCTGCACTCTGTCTCTCAGCTAAGCTCAGAGAGGGTTGGCTGGTACTTCAGTGTATTTCCATACAGTTGTATCATTCTATTTATTTAACAATTTCAGAGTTGGCCTGAATATTATTTCAGAGACTACATACCCTTCACTATCTTAAAAAAAAATCTGTGAAAAGACATATGGAATATTTACAATATAAATATTAAAAACCCTAGAGAGTACCTGTTGAATTTTATAGAGGATTTTAACATTACCATAAGACAGTGAATTTTCTTACCAGTCAGAGGGCAGGTTAGAATAACTACCCGGTTGACAAAAAAAAAAAAAAAAAAAAAAAAAAAAGAGTCGGGTTAAAAGAGAATAGTGAGA
>NW_009918559.1:6346-34062 GCF_000696875.1 Nestor notabilis
AAAGAGTCTGGTTAACAAGAGATTAGTGAGTTCTGAAATATAGTTGGCCACCTAAAGTGGAAAAGAAGTATTTCTAGACATTTTGAACTAGGTGTTAGGCTGCATACAAATTTGGTTATTGCCATATGAGTGACTAAAAAAAAGGAAATAATTTTTCCTCCTATCCAAGTCTTTACCTGTTCAACCAGTTTCCGAGTAACTTATACCAGACTCAGATCTTGGTGACTAGTATTGCAGCAAAATACTAAGGAGTGTTGCTTTTCGTAGTCCTGCATGTTTTGCAGTTTTGAAATGTCAAAAGACAGTCAAACAAGTCTCTACAACGACCACTCATCTATCTGGGGAGAAGGTTGTGAGGGCTGTGGAATTGTTACAGCAATGCTACAGAATAACTCATTCTCTGGTGTGGAAAAGCTTGCAACTGTCCCACATCACCAGGCAGCTTTCAGGAACCTGGAACCTGCTTCTTTTCTGGGATACAAAAAAAAAAAAAAAAAAAAGAAAGAAATCAGAATGGATCATATGACCTACAGCCATTCCTAACTACTGAAGTTGTTTTTTTTTTTATGAGTATAACCCCGCTTTCATTTTAATATATTCTAACAATTATAAACACATTGTTACTAGAGTAAATGGTTCATCTCATATAATTATACAGTAAGCAGAAATCATCCCCAAAATTAGACACACGCAAAATTTGCCACCCTTTGGTAATTAGGTTTAACGCTGGGCAAAACATTTATTCTTTTAGTCAATTTATCAAAATATACAAAGATATTATTAGCTGTTCTAAGCTGCAATGTAATGCAACTTAACTTAAAATCTTTTCCACTGAAATTTAACTGAGACTACACTGCCTCCCAATTAAATAGTTAAGAATGAGAATAGAATCCTAGTCACTTTAGCTGATAGCCAATACTCCACAATATCTTGTGATATTGCTATATCCTTAACTTTGCTTGGTCTTTTCCTTTTACTTCTAGAAATATATATACTTTTGAAACAAAGTAGGAATTTTACAATGAAATATCTAAATATTCTATTTTGAAACAAAGCATTCCAAATTTGATCTTTTCGTGTTTTTAATGAATTCAACACAGATTTGATGGAAAACTTTACAAAGTTACCTAATTTTCATGTCTAGATCACATTTGAAATCACATTTGAAAACCAGTTTGGTATTTGAGCCAATCAGAAACTTTTGGATTTCTTACTTAATAGTCAGGAGCAGATGTCTATTGTTTATAGTCACTCAAATGTTTTACCCTCACAGGCACATGTGCTCTGAGCAGGCTCTTAAGAAAACTTCAGTCACACCTCTTTCTTTTCTTACATGTCTCTGTCTTCCCAATAATTTTGAGATTTCATGCATTCACACTCTCCAATAATGTCTTCTTAGATCTTTAAAACTACATCTGTGATGGTTTCTGATGGCTTGTATCTTCATCTTATCCTTGTGTCCTTTCAGTATGAGGGAGGATGTGTGTCCCTCAACTTCACTATTACTTTTTCCAACTGGTGCATCTAGTGTGATACACCTAAGTTGATTCTTGTCTTCACCAGAGAATTCTACTCAGTCTAAGACTGCCTTAGGCCCCATTGGTATTTCCATAGGGACAGACTTATGCCCTGGAACTCATCAGACTGAGAGGCAGTGTTTATCTGTTTCTCTTCACAAGTTTGGGTATAAATGAGGCACATCCCTGAGATATCACCTGCTTGATTTCCTTTCCAGATTTCCTAGAAGACTGTTATAGTGACATGTCTTCCATGGAGGACATCTGTCCATGAACTTAGTTATGCAGAAATAACATGGTTTTAAATTACAAATCTTAAAAGATTTATACTTAATGATTGGGTTTATTTTTTTCCTTCTTTCACTTGCCTTTAGTATTTAATAAAATGACATCAGTAGCTGTAACACTTTCCAAAGGATAGCATCTCTCTGCAACCATTCATGCTGGTTCTCTCTTTACAGTGTCACCTGCCATATTTGTTTATATATGTATTAATTAGCCTTCAATAAAATAAAATTTCTCTGTCAGTGTTCAATCCTCTTTACCAAAACAGTATCACAATACTATTTTACTCATATTCTTTAAAAATACAGTGTCAATGTCCATTGTTATTTACAAGATATTCTTTATTATTTACTCCTTTTAAGTTCTAAAATACAGCATAATCTCCTTTGCTGATAAGGGAGATAACTTACTTTGCTACCAGTTTCAACATCTTTTGCATATTTGGTCACATTTGGTCTTCTTGTAAACTTGTTTAAGTTCAGTTTGCACCCCAAGAATTCTCCAGTTGATATTCTTATTTTTGCTAATTTCACTTCAGTGGTCTCTATGCCCTACATCAAAGCAAGTATGTTCTCTAGGTGACTGTAAATCATTTTTACAGTTTAACTGTTTTTCCCATATTGGTACCCAGAAGTCAATCAGCCTTTGCATATTTTGTGCCTGGCACAGTGTTAAACAAACAAGAGCTTCATAAATGCAACATCTTCTGTAGTTAGTATCTATATTAATTACAGCACAAGTTCCTTTGCATTCATGCTAATTATATGCATACACAAGTCAGTTTGTATTAAAAAGATCTGAATATATATGCTTGTTTTGTGTATCTATTCATGTGCCAATTTCATGATACATCTGCATTTCATTATTAATACTATGTATTTCATGATAATATGCATATAATTTCCATATGGTATCTGCAACTTCCCAGCCCCAACTATTTGGGTAACTTCATCTTAAACATTTCTTAGCTGACAGAATGCTTCTTCACCAAAATAACTAGAAATTCTGAGCAGCTGTCTAGTATGCAGGGAAAAACTTTAGAGCTGAGATTGTCTATGAAAAGAAGCCTTGGAGATACATGAAAGAGATGAAGTTTTAATCCTGCAGCTAATACACAGCTGTAGTGCATGTCAGTGATAATCTCAGTCTCAAATTTGCAAATAGTTTTACAGGATTTTTTTTTTTTCATGTGTATCATTTCCCAGTCACATTGAGAAATTAATTAAATATTCCATAAATTCTTCCAAGCCTTTAACAAAAAGTTAGAATATTCCATGAAGAAAAGTTATGTTGCAGGTAGTATTACCTATCTGACAAAGGCTAGACATCCAGAACTCATTCCTTCCTTCAGATCTTTACAGACTTCTTCCTAGTACTTCTATAACTAAGTAGGCGCCAGAATTACAGATCAGAACAGCCCTATGATATAAGGAGGCTGAAACCCCAAAAGTATTGATTGGTTTGTTTAATGGAAAGGGCAAAGTACATGCTATTCTGTCTACAAATAGAGCAAACCCACAATTAGTAACCCAGATTTACAGACATTGAAAATGTTCTAGAAATTGCTAATAAATTCCAGTGAAGTCAATAAGAAATAATTCTTCACACAATTAGAAAAGTTAATGAGTTAGTATCAAAGGTTCAAAGCTGAGAGTAATTCAACATAGTTTAGACTTCTCATATGTTTACATAGCAAAACATACTTTTTTAACCTTATCAGGACAATGCACATGTGCTTATGTGGTACAAGCCTTGGATTAATCAGAAACAAAGTATTTCCTAATACCCAAGGCAGTGTCTAGGAACTACATTCATATATTCTGTATATCAATATTAAACATTCCTATTTTTATAATGTAGAGTGTCTTAATGAGTTTCCTTGTACTAGCTTAGCATGATGCTGTGTGAGACAGTACTCTTTCCATAAATACTTTCATTATACTGCTGCACTAGAGCGATACAGGAGTAAGCCACTTATATGGTATAGAATCATATGAAGCTAATATTTTGATAGTAAGTTAGTTAAGCATTATGCAAATAAGATTCACTATGTTGAAAACAAATGGTAACACAGTTCAGTTAAGCAGAACCACCCACTCTACTAAATTTAGTGTAGGGGTTACTCCTGGAGGGGTTGTTGGAGGAAGTCTGGAGGAGATATAGCTTTATTATTTTGAAAGATGAGACAGATTTTTCCCATCACAGTTTCCACTGTTGGAAAATACCCTTGCCTGAAGAGTACACACCATATATACATTTGATCTAGGTAAACTACTTAGGAGGCCCAGCCCATTTCTGTCATCACACTTTCTCATAGCCCAGGAACATCTGCCAATTTTAAAAAATGGACAGGCTTTGCTAGTTTTCTAGGCTAGGGTAAACACTCAGAGTTGGTGAAGATAGATAGACAGATAGATAAACACTGAGAGTATGGTACTTACTGTACCATAAATTGCTCTCTGCCAAGACATTGATAATGATAAGGCGGTTTTTGGACATAGTACCAAATCATAACTACAATCATTTCAATTTCACTGAAAGAATAGAGTGAATCTAGGGAGTAATAAATATAGCTTGCGAACTGCTGCAACACTTTATGAAAATGTGCACATTTAAGAATTATTATGCAAGCTAATTGAGTAATTAAATACGTTCTTTCTTTTTCCTGTTACACTGGCAGTTTTCATACCAGTGCTGGTAAATCGCTAAATGTACATTCTCTCTTTCACAAGTTAGTTTTGGAAAGCAGAGATTTATGCTTCTTCTCTTTCCTCTCCCTCCATTTCTTAAGGTACCTGAAGATGCAGCTAAGTGCTTGACTGACTTAGTTATAACCAAAATACTGAGCCTTACCTGACCACCTCTACTAATGCTGCATACATAAACCAAACATAATTACAATAAAAGACTCCTACACTCTTCCCACAGTGATACCACCACAGCAGTCCCACAGCAGACAAGCTTTTTCTATAGCTGTGGAGGAAATAAAAGGATATGTTTTGCAGGAAACAGAGCCAGAAAACACCCATTTGGTCAGACTAGATTTTCCATGACAATGCCACCAGCAGGTCCTAACAGCCTTATCTTTTTCCTTAGGATTTCTAGTTCCTTATTTTCCACTCTGCCAACCTTGTTTGTTGTTCAGTTGACTTGCTTGAATACTTGGAGTTCAAACTTGCATTGCTTGCTCTTCCTTGTTTGGGTCTAAGAAATTTTCTTGTTATTTGTACTCTTACTTTGAAGACATTTTAGAAGTTATTATCTCTTATTCCCCCCTACCCTCACAAGACTTCTCTTTTCTAGGCTATAAAGTTTTATGTTCTCTCATCTTATGCCATTCTTAAAGAACTGTAAAATCTTTGTTGTCCTCTGTATTTTTCATGTCGATTGTATAAACAGAGAAGAGTGAGGATTTTTGCCTAGTGCTTATTCCAGTCAACACTTAGGTGAAAGGCATACAGAAATAGTACAGATGCTCTGCATCTCTAATAGTACAGGGAACCATGCCAAATGTTCCCTGCATGCTTGCAGTACAACACTTCTATAGAGAAAAAGTGTGTTCTTGAAAGAGTTTACTGATACACAGAAACTGATAGAGTTACGTTAAGAAAACCTGATCTTATACTCACTCATTAACTTTACAGTTATAGTTTAATCCGTTAAGCAAACTGATTTAAAGTATCTTTACAAAGTGCTTTTTTTGGATGGTACATATGCCCACACAGAATTTCTTTAAGCACTATACCCATTGGTAACTGTAGTTTTTCATAACCATTTCATCAGAATGTTAGACCTTCAAAACCACAGGACAAACTTCACCTGAACTTATACATATGTCTCTTTGTAATTTTAGGAAACGTGTTCTAGAGATACTACCTTTCATGTTTCTGGAAGATATCAGTGAGCTTAGACTTTCTTTTCCACTATTTTTGCTTCAAATGATTTCACTTGTTTCCAGCTACATTAATTGATGCTTATTACTATGTTATTTTCTAAGACATCCATGCAAAACTTTTTAGATTTTCAGCCAGAAAGGCAGAAGAAAGAAACATGATGATCTATAACTGTATGCACGAAGACGGAAGGGTGGGTGAAAATTTTCCCCTGATGCCCTTAAACAACATAAGAACTTTTTTAGAATAACATTCAGCTTGGCTTCCATCCCAAGAGGGAGTTCATCTGTTTCCTTCTAGTGACGTGGGTTAGAATTTCCCAAAGCTGAACAGCAACAGCATGGCTTCCAGGCAGAATTTGAACAGCTTATACTGGGGCGTCTCATTACTTCTGTGGAATTTCACTGCCTTCAATTTTGTTCTGTGTGCTGAGCTTAGTGAGTAAAAGACTTACCATAGCAGACACTACCTTTCATTATCTTATTATTATGAAAGTAGTATTATTTCCTTACATTTGTTAATAGAAACTCCTACTAATAGTTATGAGAATAGCACTGACCTTTATTCGTCTTAGCTGTAAAAATGTACTTTGAACAATGCCTCCATGCCATAATAACTGTATGTAATAACTACATGTAATAAGTGCATATAACACATATAACTGGTACCAGAAGCCTCAAGTTCAACCCTTACTCCAACCCTGAAAGGAAAATCTGAAAATTCTTAATTTTCTTTTCTACAGTCTATGAGAAATAGTCAAAGAGATTTAAAGAGTCCCAGAAAAGAGAAAACTGAAAGACTTTTTATTTCTTCCCTCTCCATAGAAGAACAGGAAAAACAGAAAAACAGCTTTACCAGTCTGCAGGTAAGGCATATGGAGAAACAGGGACAAAACAACAGAGACATAACAAATACAGTGTACTATAATACAGTTTTTCTACTGCACACACAGACTGCAGTATTTATTACCTTGAATCATAGAATCATATTACATGATTAGCAAAGGAAAATGAAGGCAGCTTCATTGTTTTAATTATTTCAGGTATTTTTTGATGCAAAGATCTTTAAAGTGACTTGAGCCTTCTGGCTTTCTCTAGAGAGACTATTTCTTTGCCATGGTACTTTATAATGTGTACTTCTAGCTGTAAATACAGCAGAAACATCTCTTACATCCAAACAAATGTGGACACTGACAGTAACTGAGCATTTCTATATGCATGTCAAAATATCCAGACAATTTTGATAAGGAAAGCTGGCAATGAGAAGTTAAACCTGCTTTGGACTGCTTTGTTACAGTGAATTTCTATACCTAATCTGAAGGGTATTACGTTGACATTAACCCTCTGTAATAATTCACTAACATCAATTTATTAATCTAAAGGAATGACAACAGGTAGCTTAATTTTCCTGTGGCATATTTTAACTCAGAAAAGTTTTTGGATTGCTTATAGAAATATATATAGGTATATGTACATACTTGAATACAATAGCAAGTGGCCACATGTTGCCATAATGTGTCAAATAATATTATTTCTGTAAAGTGAAGCAAAGGCTAAAACATATATTTGTGCCCTTTTCCAAAATGATATGATCTGAAATTCATAGAATATATATAAATACCAAGCATACTTTAAGAAACTCAAAACATCGATGCACCAAATATTATTACTACCATTTAGTAAATGGTACTTCATAATGGGACAGAGGCATACTAAGCTAAAACATGTAAAAGTCTCATATGGGAAAAACCCCGAAGAAACGGCACAAAGCTACAGAGGTTTGTCTTCTTTATAGGTAATGAATTTTTAATCTTTCAGGAGATCAGATATGTTGTATTTTGAAATGGTTGACTGAGATGTGCAATTTGATGACTTTATGCAATACCACAAATGCTTGGATAATTCTTTGTACCTAAACCATTCCGAGTGATTTCAGTATTTTGTTCTAAGTGTGCTTTTGATCTAAGTAGGATTTTGTAACACAATTTTTAAAAAAGTTTGCAAAGGTTGTTTCCAAACATGCTAGAGTACCTGAAACTTTGGATTCCATATTTTTAAATTAACAGTCTGTCATTTTGAATCTGTCTGTTATTTTAAATTAACTAGTACAGAACTGACAATACAGTTTTCTCTTTTGTGTTTAATTAGAGTTCAGCCTGGTTATAATACAGAATAGTTCATATCTAACTAAAATATCAGTCTGAATGCAGTTTCAGTGGCACTCCTAATAAGCACTGCCTCCTCATAATGAAAAGAATGGTGCAAGTAGGATACAGAATCTCTGCTGTGAGAGACCACTTCCACCTTAAAAGATAAAAAAGATGAACTTAGAGAGAACATTAAATAAGCAAGATGACAAGACTGAAAATATGAATAGAGACATATGGTGTTAATTCTGACCAGTATTTTCTGAAGTTTCTGAAGGAATTAGACAACTGATACTATGACAAAAAAAAAAAAAAAGGCATATTTAGTAACTAACCTTTATATACAAATATGTTCTGCTCAGTTTTCAGGCAGGCATATCTTTTAACTTGCATCTAGTGCAATTAGACACATAGTTATGTCTAGAAGTGACCAGAGTATTTTTTAAGAAACTGACTACCATTATTCCTGACTATTTCTCAGGGAATTTGAACCAGAATTACTGTGTTTTGATCTGTTAATTCTCAAAGGGAACAAAATCCACCTGGAAATGTTTCCAGTTTGGAAGAAATCAGATTTAACTAAAATGCAGGTCCAAAATCTGAAAGTATAGCAAAAATTTTGGATCATATCCAGCAAAAAGAGGAAAATATTATCAAAGAAATGAAAGGAGGAAGACACTAAGAAAGCTGAGTAAATGGTAATTTCTTGCTTCACTGAGAAGACAAGTTGTACCCCTACGATAAAAAAAAAACAATTTCTTTGGAAAGCAAAATAATATTTTGGAGGGCGAAGAGGTCAAATGTTCAAGCATAACATTTTATTCGATCTGAAACTTAAAACATTCTGTTAAGGTGAAATCAATAGAAGTCCTTAAGCCTCTAAATTTACTGCTGTTTTGACTAACATTAGAAGTTTTAATTGAAAAAATAGACTGTCAAGACCAAAATTTTAGAAGGACCTCAGCTTTAAAAAAGCCTTTATGATAGCAAAACATTTTAGTTTCTCAAAAATTCTGAATGTGCTTCCACAAAAAAAAAAAAGTATCTCATACTGACAAAATCAGTAAAGCTGTGCATCAGAAAGTATTTCACAAATTGCTTTGGTGTCATTAGTTCTTACCCGAATGTAAGCAATATTTCACCCAATGCTGTCACAAGAAGGTATTCTCAGTATTAAGGATTCCTCACCAAAAGGACAAAATCTTGAAGCATCTTTTTAATTTTTGTCTTTTCAATTGTTCTCTAAGTTACAGGCATCTGCCTAAGACTTGAACAAAATCAGAGAAAGATTCCCCAGGTTCCCTCACCAAGCAGTAGACCTTAACATTTTTAAAAGCCACAGACATCTATTTACTAGCAGAAACAAGCCACACTTAGTCCTTCCAATCTTATCATGAAGCAACTGAATTTTTTGAAAGGTAACATTTTGTGTTACCGTAATGATTTCTAACCTTACATCCAAGATTTTAGTTACATGCAGTACTTAGGTTTTCCCAAGTTGTCATAGTTGTAGTAATGGCTTTCACCCATCTGTAAGACAAATCAATACTAGCTTTCTGTAATGTCTGGGGAAACAGAACATTTAGATAAAAATTCATTCATAGTTTGATTAAATCAAAGTAAGCATATTATTGCATGTGTAACATTAATTCATGAGCCTTTCCTGCTTTTTTTGCTGGTATTACTAGTACTCCTGAACAGGCCATTTTACCCCCACAGAAAAAACTCTGTCAGGAAATAATTTAAGATTAATATTAATTATGTACATTATAAAGAATATTTAATCAACCCCCACATGGATTTACATTTGGATAAGCAACTGGAATACTGAATTGAATTCTGCTGAACAAAGTTAATTAACAAGTTATTTCTTTTCAGTATTTTAGATCTTGTGTGTGTGTATTAAAATATTAATAATGTCATCCTTTTCTACTACTGACTTTCAAATCCTTATTAGTTTTGAAGCAATTGAAATTAAGTGCAGATGCAGACAGATAAAACAGAACCTGAACTTCCCCCATGCGAGACTGCAAGACCCCTCTTCTGTTCTCTTTTTAGGAGTGCAGTGGACTACTTTCATGTGTCACCTGTTTTTATACCTCCTTTTCCTCATATTTTGCATCCCACTGCTCAGGTAGGATCTCTTAGAAAGCTCAGATGTTCTCTAGAGCAAGGTGAGTCTTGCTTCCTGTTCTGGTTCTACATGTTACAACACCGAACTGCACCACAGTTGTCAAGAGCTAACTTCACTAATGTAATACTGACCATGACACCGTTCAAGGCTGCTGTGGGTAATCTGAATTCATCAATGCGTTAGTTAGCATAGTATATGTGGTTTTACCACAATTTGCTCTCACAGTATGGTATGTGATTTGTCCTTGTCTTCAGTCCTGTGGCTGATTCATCTCTTCACAGATATGTTGGAACTATGTCATACATTGTATATTGTAATAATATTTAAGGAAAAGAAAAAGAAACTATCTTCATTGTCCGAGTACACAGTTTCTAAACACAAGTCAAGTCCTCAGAAAACTGATACAAGGTGTCAAGCACATTCTCAGGGACTAAACAGCAGTCAAAGCTTTGTTGGACCTGATTTTTGTAATTGTTTAAAACTGTTTGAGGACAGTTGTTAGATGAATAGAATAGAGCTGAGAGACAGTTTTGTTTTTTTTTCTGAGCCTGAAGAGAGAGGATTACTCAAGCAACTGCCTTCTGAAATACTTATGCACCATCTTGATGTCCTACGCTGCAACCCCCTAAATTTGTAGTTAGGTTTGTAAAAATAGTTCTCCAGATAAGGCAAGCACAGGCAGCATCTCTAGAAGTTATGGAAGCAGAACCCAATAACCAAGTAGTTCTGAAAGGCTCCTCAAGAACTAGGTTGTTGATCAGCTTCCTGAGTTATTTGCTGTTGCTCAGAATAAGTAGTTAATGATGCAGGAACTTTACTAAATAAATCTTGACAGAGTTCCTTTCAACACCCAGCTTCCCTAAGATGTTTCCTAGCAGACAATTTGGAAACTGGCTGATAGCATTTCCTGGTTACTCAAACTTAATATTTCCTTCACATCCCCTGATCACAAAAGCCGGATCATGTTGTCGGCCAGAGGAAGAGCACAGGGCCGCCTGATAAAACATGAGTGTTTACTCTGTATGGTTTCTATAACCAAACTGCTAAAGCGAAATGTATGTGTTGGTAAGACCAGAAAACAGTATCAACTTGCTGCTTTGGCTACAGCCTCAATTTCTCCACCCCATAATTAACAATTTTAGTAGTTCCTGTAAATTGAGATTCCAACATGAACTACTATCAACTGCATGTTTACAGAGCCAAATGGATTTGAATTCATTCCCAACAGATGGAAGCACAAATCCTGACAGAAAAAAAGCTGTTCCTAAACCAGTTTTTCTTCCCCATACTGCATCCATATATACTACTTGGTCAATCTAGATGTAGCATGCTTGGACAAACCTGGCTTTTGAGGTATCAAAACAAACATATTTATGATAAGCTGAATTTGGTACTGTTTGAGTATGTGGTGCATTGGTATAAAGTGTCTAAATTTTACTTCCATATTTAGAATAAATTCTTTTTTTTTTCTAGGAATTCATTTTGAATTATGTAATTATATTCAGAGTAACACCTCCTCCCTCTTTCCTTGGAAAATCTGCAACTATAATTTATACATCACATATTTAATTTACAGTCTTCAATTTTTCCTCATTTTGGATAACCAGTGAATATATGTCATTCCAAGCTACTACCTTCTATAAATGAAGCATACATTTAATCTCCCATTTTGAATTACAGATGTGCAAAATGCAGTGATATACTAGTAAGCCATTACACCATAAACTTGAAACAGATGAAATGTTTACTGCTTTCTTTAAAATTATATGTTTGCTCTCAATAGCAATTTAAGTCTGGGTTTGTCTAATTAAAGATTTAATCTATCTGAAGACTCTCAGAACTGTGGGAGTTTCAGGTTACATGAGGATTTGACTGCACAAGATGAAACCCACTGTTGGTTTCATAATAGCACATCATACACACCGTTTATCTTTTCAAAGACCCATTCATTAATATTGAAATATAAATTATCATTTCTGTAAGAAATTGTAGAAGAACTGCCATTTAGCCTGTACCACAATACCCTTCACTAAGCCCCTTTCCACAGCTTACTAAGGCCTACCAGTTCATTTGGTCTACATATCAATTTTCTACCCAACAAGATATTCTGTCCTGAAGAATATCCAAAGCATAGTTCCATCTGAATGACAAACCAGTTATGTTTCCAAACGTTCAGGTTTATGTGCAAACACCATGAAAGAGACATTCTTTTCTCTTTAAGAAAACTAGTACTTTCCCTCTGGCACTCGGGTGTGGAGAGAAACTAAACTTGCTTTAACATCTATTTTAGTTTCTGACTGGGGTTTGTATTAACAAAATAATCACAGATGAGATACAGTACTCTGGATAACACTATATGCATTTTTGACCTTTCTGAAATCTGAGGAATTCAGACTCAAGCCCTTCTGTGCGAAAAGATTAGTGCTAGAACTACTAGGGAAATGTTTAGAGCCTCTACTCTTCTTATTATAACTGTAGTTAGTGATAAGCTTGGATATGTTAAGCATCATAAAATAAAAGTCTTTTGGTCTGATCAGCTAATACTTAAAAGTCACATTAATTCTAGTTCATGAATTTTAATCGATGCTTATGAAGTAATTCTGAAGGTATCTGGTGATATCACTTTATCAGCTCACAATCCCCTTGGGCACAGCAAGACTGACTGCTGACATTTTAATTTTTGTTTTCTCCTCCTTGATAGCTTATACTAATAGATAAACATGAAGCCAAAGCTATATCAGACTTCTGCTGGATTATTACCTTATAATACTTATGGTCATTTTATAAATGCTGAAGTGTTTAGTAAAAAATATTCTGGTTTTGGTTTTTTTTTAGAATAGTTTTTTTAGTAATAAAAAATCCGTACCTGTTTTTTAAAAGAAGTCACAGCCAAACTTTCCATTTATATTTAAAGAAAGTTAATATAGAACAATATTCATATTCACAGACTGCCCCTTTAATTCAGTATCTTTAAAGACATAGACTTGGGAATAGTGCTATTAAAGTCCATTATTCAAGAAATGCATCAATATAAAAACATTGTTTAAGCAAATCAAAGAAAATGAATATATATAGATACTGTAAAATAAAAGACATTTAACCACCGTGGTAGAAAGTGTCATAAACTGCTTGTCTGAGCCCACAGGAAATGTAATAAAAACTCATCAGTTGTAGGATTTAAATACTGTGCTATATTGGTTTAGTGATGGGCTTGGTGGTGTTAGATTAAAGGTTGAACTCAATCCTTTCCAACCTAAATGACTCTGATTTTATTCTATGATTCTATGATTCTATGATCTAATTTTCAAATTACCTTCAGATCAAAAATGGTACTCAGCAACATCTATTTTTATTTATTTTTACTTAAAAGCCAAAGAACTACATTGTAGGTTAACTGAAATATTAAATGAAGATCAGATGGCCAGTATTCATTCCACTGAAAACTAAACAACACTAGTTCATTAGACTACTATAGTTGTAGGCCTTGGCGTATAAAGACATGAACTGAAGTTCATAAGACTTCCATTATTATTAAATCTACTGAAAATTTTAGGCCACCTAAGTAAATTGTTCCTTCTTAAATTTACTTGAAGCGTTCAGAGAGCCTTTTTATTGATTTAAAAAGACTTTGTGTCCAAAACGACTTTTCCACTGATGTAAACATACCTGAATATAAGGTGTGAAAAAGAAAGAAAGAAAGGAAGAAAGAAAGGAAAAAGGAAAGGAAGAAAGATAGGAAGAAAGAAAGGAAGAAAGGAAGAAAGGAAGAAAGGAAGGAAAAAAGGAAGAAAGGAAGAAAGGAAGAAAGGAAGAAGGAAAGAAAGAGAAACCAAGGAAGCAAGCAAAAAAGAAAGACAGAAGCAAAGAAAGCAAGCAAGAAACAAACAGGAAAAGCAAGTAAGAAAGAAAGAGAGAAACAAAGAAAGAAAGTAAGAAAGACATTTAACAATAAGAATTTTGAGAAACCTACAATTCCTTTTGTGCAGTGATATGCTAGAAATGTTCAAAATTACTATTATCTGAAGCTGGCCCAGATCTGTATTATTTCTGTATTGTATAAGCCTGTGTGAGCCCTCAGACAGCATTAAGTTTCCTGGACCAGTGGAAAGAAATATTGGTCTCTGGAGTGGGTAATGATCTCACCTTTACTAATAACAGCTTCAGCAGCTCACTAATTGTCAAGGAAAAGTCTTGCAACCTGCCTACTTGTGTGGAGGACACAGTGCCACACCAGTCATGAAAACTGACGAGCCTGGAGGGAGTACAGGTTAGTACTGCTTAATTGTTCAGCAGCTTTGTAAGACCTTTATCAGTTTAATGAATTATAGATTTCAAGTGAGAATGTTCTTGGTAGCCACAAAATTTGAGTATAATGGATAACTGCCACTAAAAGTCTGATATATGATACTACACAAAAGTTACAGACAAGCTCCAGCCCTGTATACTTAAACAAATAAGACCTAGGAGTTCAGGAATGACAGATTCTCTGTCTCTGTTTTACGAAAGAACAGCCAAAAGTGAATAATCAAAGGAATAATCACCTTTAAAACAAAAATGACCTCCTTCTAAAGCTGAGAGGCATTTCGGGACAGCACAGAAGCACTGAACATCTGTAAAAATGCTTATTTTCTGAATGAATGCATTTGTATGCCTTCTGAATGCTGATGCTCTTACACTTACTTTTGATTGTAACAATTCATATGGCCATTCTGCCTCAATTAAAATGGAGCATAATATGGATTGCCAGCTATTTGGATAGGGGGACTTTGAAACCTTACTTAAGCATGATTCACACTGCACAGCAGGCACAGGAAAAGCTGACCTAACCTAACAAATCTCTCGAGCACTAACTAGGCTGTCAGGTAGTTGAGCCAGCTCAAATCTAGGACACAGTCTTGGCAATGCTCTCAAATATTTTTCCAGCTGAGCTTCACTAAAATATGGCACGTTTCTGTGTGGATCCATATCTACATCATGTCAGTCTCCTGCCATGGCCACTGGACTGCTCTCACCACCTACCTCTGTCATCTCCCCCAGGAACAGCATAGACTCAGCAGAGCTTGTCACACTGATAAATGTCAGTGTATCCAGCTGAGTGAATGAATCCCAAGGAACCATTTCTGAGTGATAGGTGTTTTACTTTGTGACTGTGTGAAGCTGAGGACACCCCTACAGCTGAGACTTTCTTCAGTTGCTTCTTCAGACTTCCCATCAAGGCATAAAACACTCCTCAAAGCCCTTACCACACTGCAGTAGGTCCCTTTAATGAAACTGGCATGAGCAATCAGCATGTTGGATTAGTTGGTCACCTCCAGCAAACATGTGTGCCCCAGATCACCAGGCCTCTCTGGGGGCAATGCTGCAGGCCCTCATAGGGAACATTGCAACATGTTGTGACCTGACTGAGAAGGGGGCAATAGCTGCACTTAGAAGGGATGCCATTTCTCTTGCTTCAGACCCATAGTGGTCTTGCATGGGTGTCAGGCATGGGCTAGGTGTGCGTAACAACCTAAATCTTTGAAAACCAGGCATGAACACAGCACCTTTCGATTGACATGTACACGGCAAGTAGTAGCAACCCACTGGCAGGGACCCCACTGTTGTTTCCACACATACTAGGTAAAAGGTCTCTCCCTTGCTTTATATTGGCAGTCATGATAAACACCATAAAGATGGGATTAAAAAGCACAGGTGCCTTCTGCCACCCACTCCATGGCAAATGAGCTATATTTCTTTTCTTTCACTCCTGTGGATATGGCTGCAAGCTGCATAGGAATCTCTTTACAGAGAAAGCCCAGGGGCCTCCTGAGCCACGCTGAACAGAGAGAGAAGTATCTCAATTTCCCCCATATTAAAAGGACTATACTTGGCTTAGTTAGAGAAAACTGTGGCCAGCTGGATGAGAACAGTGTTGCATGAGCTTGCAAAGCTCATCTACTCAATGGCCTTAAAGCAGGATGCGATTGTCAAGAACTATCACCAAGCACAGCGACTGGCATGTGCCAACACAGAACACCTCTCCACAACAGTGGTCTTCTGGCTGCCAGTATGTAGACCAGCAACACTATACAGCAAGTGGGAAACTGCTGTGCCACAGAGGGACAGGAGGGAATGGTGATGCAACTAGCTCTAAGAAAAATTTGCTTGCAAATTCAAAGTGTGCTGAGCAAGGCTTCTTCACAGCACAGCTTCCCTAGCCTGCTTGTAAGGGTATTCTGTGTGTTGAGTTACAAGTGCAAAGGCCAGGCACTCCCACTTATTCCCCACAGAGCTCTTGCTGGCAGCAGTCGCAGCAGGAAGGGCTAGGGAATCATGGAATTTCTATTAGAGACAGTCCTCTAAGAAATTACTCCCACCAGTATAAGGTCACTCAGTACTACCACTGAGGAGTAAGAAGTAAAGTAAGCAGTTGGCTGTAACGTAATGTCTCATAGTGATTGATTCCTCAGCAACTTACCCTGCAGATAGACAGCCTGGCAAAAAGCTACCAGAGGTATTCTACTGAGACCCAGTTTGAGGCACTGATTTGATGAGTGACAATCACAATAGAAGCATTGAGGAAGGTAATTTACAAAGGATTGTATGGTAACATAAGCAAACACACATTCCTATAAATAATGTAGTTCTCAGTGAATTATGTAGAATATCAGTCTAATTTAAGGCAAATAGAGTGTTCTTGGCTAGGCAAGACACAGAGGGAGAATAATACTCAGTCTGGGAGTTCCATAATACTCAAGACCGAGGAGGAAGCTTCCAACCTTCTGATACCCAGGAACAGAGCAGGTTCCCTTTTTTTCCATTAGTCAGAACAGGAGAAACATGCATGTGAAGAGATGGTGTTCTTATACTGTACAACATCCTTAAAGTTGCATGCTCTTAACAGAAAGGTAGATAATAAAGCTAAATGGGATTACCATGACCATCTTTTCTGGAATCCTCTCCCACATACTGGGAGTCTGCTGAATTAATGCCTCTTTAAACCAGAAGAAGCCTTTCAGAAAATCTGCCAATCTCCATCTCTATTTTCCACTGATATAAAATTCATTACTGCTATGAGAAAGTTCCATTTAGAGCCACTATTGAAAGTGTGCTTTCCATTTGGAGCTGATGCTCCATAGCTTTAGCTTTTAGCCATCAAATGCTATTTTCTCCTTGTCTACTTTATTGAAAAGCCTCTATTCTGAAGTTCCTCTTTCCCATATTGATGCTTCTAGATTCTGAGCAAGCTATTTCAATTTAACTTGCAGTTTCAGCTAAAGGAAGCTTCCACTATGAAGTATACCGTCCAATCCTGTAATTATTTTTATTTCTCAGAACCCATTCACATTTCTTCACATTTTTCCTCAGGTGAAATATCAAGGAATTCTCTAATATTCGAGGAATACATACTTTGTATAGAAACATAGCAAAAATAGTACAGATAATTTGCTTGTTATTCAAAACCTCACTATTTCTGCATTCTCAAATTGTCAATCCTCTGTGCCTCCCATTAGAAGCTCAAGATTAGCAGTCTATTTGCCACAGTCCCAAGTGTTTTTACACAATCCCAAACCAAAATCCTTGAAGTAAGATCTACAGATTTTCTGTTTAGATAACTTTAATTGCTTTCACAGAAACACAGCCTACTTGAAATTTAACAAGAAAATCCAGGTGATTGTATACAAGATACTCTTTACTTATTTTCCCCTGCACCTTTTCTTCTGGAATCTGGATTAGTGATAGTATTTTATTCTACATTGCTGATGAGAATATCATATAAACTGAGGCCAAGGAGAAATCTTATTTTATAGAAAATTTTAACACAACTGCTGTCTTTAGTAATGAACTAAATACACACCAACAAAAGAAGTGTCAAGACTGCTTGAAAGGCACAATTTCCATAGTCATTGTTCATTGGAATTAATTATGTATGTAATTCTTTGTTAATTGAATCCTATTCGAGTCATTCCATTATTTTGCCTAGATCAATGTCACACTCACAAACCAGTAATTATCCAGGTCATCCCATTTAAGTTTTTAAGTTATTTATATATTATTTTTCCTCCCATCATTTAGAATTTTCAGTTTTCTGCGAAAGCTTTTAAAAATTAAAAGTAACAATCCAGTGATACACACAGCAAACTCTTTAGAAAATCCAAGGATACAAATTATTAAGAATGTACTGATTTGAAACACTGAACTTTAATGATTGATTTTAATGGTATTTTGAACCAGCCTTAAAATGGTAAATAAGTCCTTCTTCTTTAGTATTGGGTTTGCATGGCAAGGTTTTGGTAGTGGAGAGGTTGCAGGGGGGCTTCTGTGAGAAGCTGCTAGAAGCTTCCCACGTGTCTAACAGAGCCAGTGCCAGCCAGCTCCAAGATGGTCCTGCCACTGGCCAATGCCAAGCCTACCAGTGATGGTGGGACTGTCTTTGGGGTAACACATTTATAACGGGGGAAAAAAATTCTTCACAACAGCAGCTTGTGGTGCACACCATGGTGAGTCAGGCTGTGCCCCTGCAGCCTGTGTAGGTCCATGGTGGAACAGATATCCCCCTGCAGCCCATTGTTGTGGTTTAAGCCCAGCTGGTAACTCATAACCATGCAGCTGCTCGCTCACTTCCCTGCTTCTTCCTCTCCCTGCTGCTGGAGCGATAGGGAGGAGAATAGAAAGAATGTAATTCCCATGGGTTGAGATAAGAACAGTCCAGTAACTAAGGTATAATACCAACCACTACTACTGATAATAATAATGATACAGGAAACAACAAGGGGAGAGGACACAACCGCTCACCACCCGCCGACCGATACCCAGCCCGACCCGAGCAGCGATCTGGGCCTTCCGGGTAACTCCCCCCAGTTTCTATACTGGGCATGACGTGCTGTGGTATGGAATACCCCTTTGGCCAGTTTGGGTCAGGTTCCTGTCTCTGCTTCCTCACGGCTTCCTGTGCCCCTTCTCACTGGCAGAGCATGAGACTAAAAGTCCTTGGTCGGAGTAAACATCACTCAGTAAGAACCAAAAACATCGGTGTTATCAGCATTTTTCCCAGGCTGAAAGTCAAAAACACAGCACTGCACCAGCTACTAAGAAGGAGAAAAATGACTGCTGTAGCCGAACCCAGGACACCCATGGAGGTCCACGGTGGGGCAAATATCCCCCTGCAGCCCGTGGAGGTCCATGGTGGAGCAGATTCCATCTGCAGCCCATGCAGGACCCTACACCTGAGCAGGGAAATGCCCCAAAGAGGCTGTGACCCCCTGGGCAGCCTGTGCTGGAGCAGGCTCCTGGCAGTACCTGTGGCCCTGTGGAGAGAGGAGCCCACACTGGAGCAGGTTTGCTGCAGGACTTGTGACCTCACAGGTACCCACGTTGGAGCAGCCTGTTCCTGAAGCACTGCACCCCTTGGAAGGGAGTCTCTCTGGACCATGCAGCCTGTGGGAAGAAGTCATGTTGGAGAAGTTCATGGAGGACTGTCTCCCATGGGAGGGACCCCATGATGGAGTGACAGAGACAAATGTGTGACGAACTGACCACAGCTGCCATTTCCCATCCCCCTGCACTGCTGGGGGAGAGGAGCTTGAGAAATTGGGAATGAAGATGAGTCCAGGAAGAATGGCGAGGTGGGGATAAGGTGTTTTAAGATTCAGGTTTTATTTCTCATTACCCTACTTTAATTTGCTTGGTAATAAATAAAATTTCCCCAAGTTGAGTCTGTTTTGCCTGTGATGGTAATTGACGAGTGATCTTTCCCTGTCCTTATATTGACCCATGAGTCTTTTGTATTTTCTCTCCCTTGTCCAGCTGAGAAGGAGAGTGATAGAGTGGCTATTTATTTAGTCATGGAGAAAATGACCATCACTTTAATAAACTAACATAATGCAAAGCATTTTTCCTGTGCTTGCTAGCACTTTAGTGTGTGGTATACTCTTAATGCATTCAAAATTATACCTTCATTCCACTGAATCCGCAATTTGTAATAAAATTTTAAGGTTATTTTTAACTTCTGTAGCAGCTGATGCTACCAGTCTTAACCTTGATAGTTCAATTTTGCATAGACCAGAATTTAAAAGCAGCAGGAAGAATATTATAATTATTTCAGAATATTAATGTGTTGCTATGGGGAATTTGTTTTTGTTATTTGAGGTTATACGGAAAATAGTTGTGACCAGTTATGTCATTCAACAAAATGCAAATCAGAAAAAAATAGGGCATACTTTGAGGCACTTTCTACTCAGTTAAAATTATTATTCACAAAAGTATATAAATTACTAGTATTTGAGGTGTGCATAAAAATGAAAAATAAATTTCCTTCTAAGTACCTTACAGAACTGTTCTGTTTAAGTCTTTCCTGGTTTAAGGTAAACAAATTACTTTATCAATAAGGGATTCTTTATCAAGATTTTAAGATTGTTATGATATGCCAAAAATATATCCAATATATTAGTGATTTTGTCTGCATCCAGACATCACAAATTCTTTTTCAGTGTTATTACTCATCAACTGGCAAGTTTTAATTCCACAGCTGTACTCATCTGACCAAAATAATGCAGCAATGACTGAATGAAATGTCTGTCAAAGTGTGAGACTGCTGCTGGTCCAGCACTAAAGGAGTTTCTTACATGGCTTCTCAGGAAAGAATTAAGAACTATAAGGGAAAATATACTTAAAGTCTGAGACAAAAAGAAGACATGTCATGAAATAGAATACGATAGATATCACAAACTATCTACTCTTTCTCCCTTTAGTTTTAGTTTGTTAAGAGGCATAGGTGTAGAAAACAAATTTGGCAAGCACCAGAGAGATTTTAAAGGTTCTAAAGAGAAAAAAAAAAAAAGAAAAATTTAATTATGTCATGCTAAGATTCATGTACTGTGTGTTTTTAGCCAGAGTCAAACTCCTGCCTATTAACTGGGAAACCTATACTAATGTTTATGCTAATGCTCTTGCTTAAGTAGAATGCAAAAGAAATACTTAAATGAAGAAAGAATTATCAGAAGACTGTATGGGAATGTCTCTTGATTTGAGTGGGAGCTAGAGAGATGAAATAAAGTTAGTATATAGAATCATAGAATCAACTAGGTTGGAAAAGACCATTAAGATCACCAAGTCCAACCACTACTCCAGGACTGCCAAGACCACCACTAAATCTTATCACTGAGGGCCTCATCTGCATGGTTTTTGAACACTTCCAGGGACAGTGATTCCACCACTGCCCTGGACAGCCTGTTCCAATGACTGATCACCCTCTCTGTGAAGAGATGTTTCCTAATATCCAATCTAAACCTCCCCTGGTGCAGCTTGAGGCAATTACTTCTTGTTCTATCACTTGTTGCTTGGAAGAGACCAACCCTCACCTCCTTTCAGGTAGTTGTAGAGAGCAATAACGTCTCTCTTGAGCCTTCTCTTCTCAAGACTAAACACCCCCAGTTCACTCAGCCATTCCTCATCAAGCACGTGCTCCAGACCCTTCACCAGCTTTGTTGCCCTTCTCTGGACCCATTCCAGCACTCAATGTCTCTCTTGTAGTGTGGGGCCTAGAACTGAACACAGGATTCAGGGTGCAACCTCACCATTACCAAGTACAGGGGGACGATCACTGCCCTGGTCCTGCTGGCCACACTATTGCTGATACAGGCCAGGATGCTGTTGGCCTTCTTGGCTGCCTGAGCACAAGCTGGCTCACGTTCAGCTCTGTCAATCAGCACCTCCAAGTCCTTTTCCACAGAGCAGCTTTTCAGCCACTCTGCCCCCAGCCTGTAGCATTGCATGGGGTTATTGTGGCCCAGGGACAGGACCCAGCACTTTGCCTTGTTGAAACTTGTGCCACTGGCCACAGGCCATTGATCCAGCCTGTCCAAATCCCTCTGCAGAGCCTGCCTATCCTCCAGCAGATCAATACTCCCACCCAACCTGGGAGGTGCACTTGATCTTACCTGCTGAGGGTACACTCTATCCCCTCAGCCAGATCATGAATGAAGATATTAAACAACACCAGCCCTAACACCAACCCCTGAGGGACACCACCAGTCACCAATTAGATGTGATGCCATTTACCACTGATCTTCAGACTCAGCCACCCAGTCAGTTTCCAAATTGAAATATTTTGTAATATGCTGTCTAGTCTCCAAATGTAGTTGTCTATGTACAGCTTCCATTATAATTTTAATGGAAAGAAGACAATTTCCTACAACAATAGACTTTAGTGATCAAAGAATACAAGCTGTAATACAGCTGCGGTTTGTGATCTATTCTCTGTTACTACCTAGAATAAGGGCCTGAGACTCAGCCAATTCGAGCTTTTAAAAGAGTAAGAAAACCAGATGGAGAAGAGATGGTTGGTTAGTTAAACCACTGGACCACCACTTCCTCTTCCAAAACTTGCCAGTGTTTGTTCAGTAAGGATGTGATTCTATGATAATATTCTCCTGCCTCTCTAGAAACTTGAATCAAAATCCAGTCAGAATTTTTGTAAGATTGAATACCACTGTGAGCTACACATGCATAAATCCCCACCACTAATATCATTACCAACATTATAATTTCAAAAATATTTTGGCTTATTGTGTAGGTGAGGGTGTATTGTATTTGAAAGCAGACATTGTCCTGACTTTCTAAGCCTTGCTCATTCTTTAATTCTGTTGAAGGCATAAAATTTGAAAGAACTTTGAAAGTTATTCCATTACTTATGGAAAAGATAAGTGTTTTTAAACACAGGAATCAATAAAACTGTTAATAAAAGATGCTGATTACATACATATAAATGCCAATAGAAAGAGATAAATACTGCTCTCTTTTTATTTCCTGCCCAGTTTCCTCAAAACTGTGATTTGGAAATACTGAAAATAAAAGAAGTGGGAAGCCTCCAAATAACCTGAAGTCTAGGAAAAAGGAAATTTTAGTAGTAACTGTAGATTACTTCTCTATAAACGCAGGCCTTAAGAATAAAGACAGAAAGAAAAAATGGCTGTGCTCCAAGGAAAATGTTTTCTGCCAGTAGATACAGCTGAAAACACTCAAAACTAAGTAAAATATTTAGCTAGTGTTTGTATCATCTCACAAGATGTCTTATGTATCTAAGTATTTTTTTCAATGTTAACTTCATTGCAGAATAAATTAGGACTTAATTCTTCAATGCTCATTCATGTGGGGAGTGTAACTTCATATCACAAAAGAAGTGAAATCAACAGGTCTGCATGTAATTTAGGTGTTACTGAACATAAGCAAAAGTTGGAAAATTGATCTGTGAGTAGTCTTGGCTCATACTCATCGCTATTCAAAATATGACCTTGATTAAGTTCCCTACATTTATCAAAGATATTTTTAAAACGAAATCCAGGTTTTGTAAACCAAGAAGTCTGTTGGAAGGTATATGGTCAAATCACTTCATGTTGTGAAACTTCTGTTTTTTTCCAATTAATTCTATCCACCTCAACCCATTTCAGTCTGAATTCTTTGAATGCATTTTACTTTTTCCTAAGCAGCTTTAGAACTTCATTAAAGTAGTACAGCATGGATACTTCACACTGCTTTAGCTTGGCTAGACTATATTTCTCATGATATAACACAGCAAGTTTATCCATGGAAGAATACTCCCAGCTAAAGTACATTTCCCTGGCAGTTGAGAAGTCAGGCTTTTAAAGTATGAGACAGCTGTGTTGCTTTTCCTGTAAGCCACAAAGCTGGCTTAGGTGGATGCAAAATAAATCTGACCCCATTCAAAATGAAAAAAGCCTCACTGTTGAATAGATCTCACTTGAAAATGTCTGTTCCTCTGGAAGGTTTTGCAACTCAGATTTTCCTTGCAAAAGAAATAAAATATCAAAATATCAGATGTCTCACAGACCTAAAATCTCATTTTCAGTTCTACCAGGAAGGGTATCCTTGACTTAAGGCAAAATGAAACTTATGAAGTTTTTTATATTTGATCACTGAAAAGTCTTTCTTTAGAATAACAGCCACATTGCTGGTTTCCCCACTATGTACCACAGTGTGTGAAGTTCCTTTTGTTCAATGTGTAAGGGTGTTGAAATACAGTTTTAATTATGATATTTGTCTGAAGCTGTAACTATTGCACCTATTGAAAACAACTATTCGTTTCCCCAATTTTAAATTACTAGCTTCTTTGCTAGTGCGTCTGTGTGAATCAGAATGGTTAGAATAGAAGAAAGACAAAAAAATTTAATTCCATTTATCTGCTGAAGTTACACGCTTTTTTACACATTAAAGCTTCCAATTGGTAAAAACCCCTTTAAATATGGAAAGGAGTTAAATGAAATGGTGTCAGTACTCATGGGGGTCTGTGTCATAGACAATAAGCTTTGCACTTCTCTGATGTTCTGTGCAGAGGCTGGTGATAATCAGTATCATCTTTATGTTCAGTCCTGGAAAAAAGGGGAAATCTGTGTTCTCACCCATTCAATACCAGAAAACCAACCCTTGCCTCTTTAAAAAAAAAAACATCAGTACCCTTTGATATTGCAGCAGTTCACTGAGGGGCAACATCTTCAAAAGTTCCTTATTTGTGAGAACAGGTTCACATTATGAGCTCCTGCTAGCACCATCTGGCCCAAAGTTAAAGCGAAAATCTAAAGAATACACATAGAATGAGTTCATTTTAAATGAAACTACAATTGTTGAGAGTTATGTCTGGTTATATTGGGAAATGCTATATGTCATAGTGATCTTGGGAGACTACACTGTGTGTGTGTGAGGGTGTTTTTAGACAATGACAGCAAATACAAGTCCACAACTCCATAAGGATCTTTAACTGCTTTGAGGATAGACAACTTGACAGATAAGCTGTTAAAATCTGTAAAATGTTTTTCTGTTACTTGTCATATTGTCTACGAGAGAGAATTCAACTATTTCAGAAGTCTAAAAATAAAAAATAAAACTGCTGCTTTTAAAAATACACTATTTAACAGAAATGATTTATTGATTTCAATATTGTAAGGCATATGGTAAAGCGCAACATAAAAATGTGTTTCTGTTGTTTTGTTTTGTTTTGGGGTTTTTTTATTCTTAAAAATCTACTAAACTGGGGAATGTTCCAAGATATGTTAAAAAAAGTGTCAAGATGCATTTGTGTACTTAAAGTCTATCTTTTGCATGCATGTATACAACCACAGAGTGTGAATATATGCTTAAGTAACCCCACTGAATGAGACCAAAGTTTAGCCTTGGCCAAATGTCATCTCAGAGTGCAGATAATACAGCAGATGCTCTGTGTATATCTCCACAGCTTACAACTATGACTCAGGGTTTTCTGAGTTATAACTCTCACTTTTGACTAGTCCTTAAGACTTTTCTTAATTTGTCCAGATTCTTTTTGAACCTACATAAAAGTTTGAGCATATACAACATACTGAGGATCTGCGTGAAGCAGTATCTCCTTTTACTTTTTCCAGCTTCTTCTCACGTCCCTTAGCCCTTCACCTGGAAAAGAGAAGAAATAATAATTTTTTATTCACTTGTCATTCTACTCATGATTTTATAGACACTTATTCTACCCCTCCTCACTCATTTTTTTCCCAGGCTGAAAAGTCCAAGACTGTTTAGTTATTCCTTATACAGATACTGTTCTTTAACTTTGATCATCTTTGATAAACTTCTTTGCACTTTCCTGAATTCTTGTTCTCACATCTCAAAAATAATGTAATAGAAATAGAAGCATTCAAAAGTAGTTGAATGAGGAATTTATGCAGTGGCATAATAATGCTTTTCTTTCTGTATTCCTTTTTGAATAATTTCTAGTGTGGTATTTGCTTCTTTCACTGTTAGTGATCTGGTTTTTTTATAAAACTACATTGTAACATCATCATGTCTATTCTGTGCCTACAGCTCAGCTTGGATGTAGACTGAATTCTTACTTACTATGTATGAAATTATGCTTCAGAGAAAGAAATTGAGAGCCAGGTTGCTTAAGTGTAGACTTAGTCTGCAAAAGATGTTTGTGAACATCAACAAATCTTAAAGTGAACATAGTTGAACTTTTCCACTTACAAAAATCTGTAGATCAAATGACAGGGCTTTGTTTTGCTGCAGCAAGTGTGAATAAGTCTTGAAAATACCCTATGCAAATCTGCTAGTATAGTGATTGAGAGGTTACTATTAAGAAGAGTTGGATTTTTTTCCACTTATAACCACATAATTTATGGTTAAAATTTGAAAAGTTCTAGGTGTGCCTTTGGAAGCACTCTACTAAATTCTTTTTATTATTATAATGATAATTTGCAAGTTCCGATACTGAAAGCCTGATTGATTTTTAAAGTTTCTGCTTGTTTCTGCACCTTCCAATCTGCTAAATACTAATGAGGAAAAATGATCTTTTGTAGCAATAAATTAGTAAATTTAAGTAAAAGACAAAGTCACATGCTGTTCATTCCACCTTTTGAAAAAAGAAAACAAAACCAAAACCAAACCCTAAGAATTATATTGACCTAATTTTACCCAATGTGCTTAACAGCATCAAACTGGGAATCCAAAGGCTTAATGTGAGTAGAAATGAGTAAATGGTGATAAAATCGAAAGTTTTCAGACACAATGAAATAAAAGATGAAACCTCCAAGGGAGTTTGCATGAGACAAGATATCATTATTGCTTTTTCTCTCACCATTAGACAGATTGGATGAAAATAGTTTCTTGTGATGGTTTATTTTCATTCATCTTAGTAGGAGTTGGACTTTCTGTTCTAATCAAGCTGCCTAACATTCCCAGGTATTTCATTCTTTGAAGAAAGAGATCAGATTGGGTGGGTAATATTTAGAAATGTTACCATGTAACTTTATGCACTTCAGCTTGCACTTCAGCTTGCACTTCAGCTTCTTAAAGGGCTTTACAAGCTCTTCTGCTACAATTTTATTTACATCTACTAAACTAAAAGCCTGTGGAAGTAAAAGCTATGAATGCCTATGACTCTTTGGATCTCTGTGGTGAAGATAGAGTCCTGTAATATGAAACATTAAATAAAGATCACAGAACGTCTAAATATCTGTCAAAAATGAAGTTCTGGGTCTAGTGACATATATCAGTAACAGCACTCTTATTCATCCTTGTCCGAGATTGCTAGTCGTATTAAACTAATACTTGCAAAACCCTAGTTTTTCATGTCAAACCTTGCTATTGCTGTTTTCAACAGTAATGGTTTTTCAGCAATTTCAGAAAACTTAAGTAAAACTGATATCTTTATGCTGTTGCTTAGCTTACAACAGTTTTCAAAGTATAAAATAAAATACAATTCTGAAAAGTGTGGATGAACGAAGATACTTTTGTGTCTAGGGACATACGCAATCTCTAGCTTTGCTTTCACAATTTATGGTAGCAGGCAAACATCTTTCTACTACGGGGTCTTCATGATGAACTTGTGCAGCTATAGCTATGTTAGTAGTCTGTAGATTAACCTTGTGACTATAGCACACAATAACCTTCAGATTTTTAGAATAACAAAAGCTTAGACAAGCAAGCAATCAAATCTCATCTTTTGTAACTGTGTCTGGTAAAAAAATACACATTTAAAAGGTATCTTATCATAGAATCATAGAATAGTTAGGGTTGGAAAGGACCTTAAGATCATCTAGCCCCACCCCCCTGCCATGGACAGGTACAGCATACACTAAACTATGTCACCCAAGGCTCTGTCCAGCCTGGCCTTGAACACTGCCAGAGTTGGAGCATTCACAACTTCCTTGGGCAACCCATTCCAGTGTCTCGCCACCCTCTCTGTTACGAACTTCTTCCTTATATCTAATGTAAACTTC
>NW_009918560.1:0-7358 GCF_000696875.1 Nestor notabilis
CCCTTCCCCGCTCCCGAAACCCCCCTCAGCCGACCCAGGCACCGTGTCCACAAGGGCTTTGAAGCAGTAACACAACGAAAACCGTGTAGATTAGATACTGCCTTAGATACCTTCTTGAGAAGGCTCAGAGGGACCTTATTGCTCTCACAAACTACCTGACAGGAGGTTGTAGCGAGGGGGGGTCAGTCTCTGCTCCCAAGGAACAAGGGATGGGACAAGAGGAAACGGCCTCAAGCTGCCCCAGGGCAGGTTTAGCTGGAGCTGAGGAACAATTCCTTGCCCAGAGGGTGCTCAGGCATTGGAACAGGCTGCCCAGGGCAGGGCTGGAGTCACCGTCCCTGCAAGTGTTCACACACCATGTGTCTGAGGCCTCGGTGCCAGGGGTTGGTGGTGGCCTTGGCAATGCTGGGGAAGGGCTGGACTGGATGAGCTTAAAGGTCTTTTCCAACCTGGTTGAAAAACTCATATGGTTCCATGCCATACGATTTTGTTTTCTCAATGGGAGCAAAGCAGGGGAAAAACATAACAAGAATTCCACAATGTAAAATCAGAATGTCATACATGCAAACAGAATTCCTCACTGCCCAAGGTCACGCTCAGCTGCGTGATGTGTTAATGTAAGAAGTGGCTGCAAAAGGCAACCTGGAATATGAAAATTCCATGTGAAACACACATTAAGGGCTAGTAAAACAGCTAAATGGCCTCGCTTAGAAATGGCTAACTAAAATAGGAATTACAGGTTCGATCAAGTGGAAAACAGGTACAGTTTAATTAGAACTAGGCTATCAATACACACAGTAAGATGAACGACTGTGGATGGGACTAAGCAAAAGCCATTTAAAGAAACGCTCTACTGAACAGTTACCTTGAATCACTTATAATTAGTGTGCAACACATTAACTCTGTGATATTCCTCAGCCACTACCTGGATATAATAATTTAAGACAAGTTACAGATCCTAACACACGCATTCACTGAACACAGACCATTTCTAAAAGCATGCAAGAGCATCACCATATTCACAGAAGATGGTAAAGGTGGAAAAGCCCAGCAGTGCCACAGCCCTCACTGATGCTGCCAACCCAGCCAACACACACCTCAATTCCCTGTACAAGAAATGGGTGGAAGGTTCAAATTATTTGAATTCAGACACAGCACCACTTTGAGAATGTCCACCCCAGTCAGCAAGGGCAGGTTTCCTCGGCTCACGGGGCAGAAACACTGCTGGGTTACTGTGCAGGAGTCTGATTTTCCTTCACAGGACAGCCAAGGCAGAGAGTGCTGCTCGGCAGCTCACGCCCTGGTGCTACATCCCACCAAGGGCTCCATGGACATGGTCCTGCTCAACACCTCCCTGTCTGTCTTCCAGGTAATGGATGCAAGAACCTAAGTTTGGACTCTGCCTGTTACAGAGGGAAGCTTCACAGGAAAATTCAGGCCAGTAAGGAAGTGGAGATGATGACCACGTCTGTGCCAGCAATCCACCTGGGAACTGAGATCCTGGTCCTCTCATGGGCTGATCTCAACTCAGCTTAACTTCTGCTCATTCTCTAGGAGCAATCAAGCTCACTGTCAGATGAAGCATTACTGTCTAAGAGACAAAGAGCTAGAAAGAGCAAGAAAATCATCGTGTTCAGTCCACAGGGCTCAATAAGCACCTATCTGCCATCTGGTGATGACCCCGCTGCTCCAGAGGTAAGTCGCTGCATGAATGTTCAAAAGTGCAAAAGCAGATGATCATCACAGGAATGTGACATGTACAGCTTTGTCTGCCTTTTAATGAGACTCAAGCAGCAGCAGGTCCGCACTGCTCTGCTGCTAAAGTCTAAATGAATCACCACTTTTGATTGCCAGACCTGACACCAGAAAAGGCCAACCATCGACTAATTGAGCAGAGACTCTCCAAAGGGCCACAGCAGGCAGGTCTCTGGCTTGGATGCTCTAAGGGCATCTTGATTTGTCCTATCACTGGTAGGTAGTGACATTTGTCTAAGAACAGTGATCTGTCACAAGACAGAGATTTTTCCCTGACAATGAAAAGAACAGACAAGGTGAAGAATGAAACTTGATTTCCTAGGACAAACATGGGTGATGAGCCACATACACTGGACGCTTGTTTTCAGATGTGAAATGCAAATTATGCATTTTACAAAGATAAGATTAAAAAACCCCTCAGATTATTAAAGGGCATGAAAAAGGAGCAAAAATATATTTTAATCTGTTCTGGCCATACTGGCAGACTTCTCACCTTCTCCCTCAACCCAGGATCATTTGTAGAGCTTTGGGTTGAGAGCAGACCAACAGACATCAAGAACCAAACTCTTCTGAAATTACCAACACTGGATCAGCAGGGGGAGAATTGAGGAATGACTTGGGAAAGTTGTTTGACAAGGGAAAGGAAAGCCCTGAGGATGAGAAGCTGATGAGCAGAGATAATACTGAACTGGAGTATTTGGGGATAGGGATAGGTATCAAACGAAGCACTGTGATTCAGAATAATGCTGTAAGAAGAAAATATTTTTTAAATAGATTTTAAATTCCTTGTCAAGAGGTCTTACAAAAAAACTTTCAGCTATTAACAGAATCCCACTAACGGTGCTGGGCTGGGTGAATTTCCCTTTACTACGTGTCTGCGAAGAATATCTGACTGAAGACAGGGACAGCAAAGATACTTCCATTAAGCCATGCCGCACTCTGCAAGCTACATGAGCATCCCCCCAAAAAACTTAATTACGAAGCTGTGAACTGGAGCTGCTGGCACACCAACTGCGACTCGACTGCAGGAGTAGCAGAGACATTCCAGGTTTAGGTGATGAACGTGCACGAAGGAGCAAGAGGCTCAGGAACAAGTGGAGCAAACATGGAGAGACGGGCAGAGACATGGCCTCGCACAGCATCTGTGTGCGGGAATTCCAAATCAGTCTCGTTCCACAGTTCTGGAAGTTATTCCAGCATCTGGAGAAAACATGTTATAATAAAGGAAAAGAGCAGTTGAGGAATTATCAAAACTTTCAGGCAAAGAACCATTTGGGAGAAGACCTTTACGCTGTTCTTCCTTTGAGATGAGCTTTCGTACACAGCCCCACTGAGAACATCCCAGCCTTCTGACAGCTTAGAGGGGACTGCTACAGCTTTGCTCTATTTTACCATGCCTTTTAATTGCATCACATAAACGTATTTAGGGGCTACTAGCCATATGGAAATCATTACCCTCCTGCATGCCACTGTCCTACAGAGATGCATTCAGGAGAGATTCAGACTTGGGGTGGTTTTTGCAGGTGAATCTGACCTGCTTTGTGCACTCTCAAGCTGTTCTGCCCACTGTTTTCCTATGCAATAGAAACTGACATCTAATAAATAATGAAGACCTATGCAAATAGCTACATTTACAAGACTGATTTTACAAATCAGACTGATTTACAAATCCCTACAAATACTCCAAGGCACAGAGTACAATGCAAGACCAACCGGTATGGGTGGGAAACACAGAATGAAGGAAGCAGGACTGGAAGAGACCTCGCTGACAAGCAGCAGGACCTGCCTGAGCAGCAGCAGAAGGAATTTAATTCCTCCAAGTAACACAACTAATCCTTAAACTTTTAATGACAACAGCAAATCTTGATTCTTTGTACTGAAGAGAAATCATGGTGTAGAGCCCTTTGCCAATTCCCATGACGTGAAATAGAGGTTGTTAAGTGGCTAAATGTTAGTAGCGTCAATCTTCTTTAAAGAAAATTGAATTAAGGATCTTTCATGCAGCTGAATTATGGCTTTGTCATTAAAGATATTCTGCAAATTCAGAAAAAGTAAAGGGTAAGTATGTCAGATTAATCTAATTACATTAACATGATAGATGCAGAACGATTCACAGAAGAATTTACATAGGGCCTATTGTGCAGAAAAAACCTCAAGGCACTTCATAGCCACAATAATCCATTAAACCAGACTCATTTACTAGCTGAGAGATGAAAAATATTAGAAAGGTCTACTCTGAAAGGCTTGTTTAATTGTAGTTTGTTATATGCTGTCCAATAAGTTCTTGATAATATATATTTTTATTTACAGAAATTATGGTAGAGAGAAGCCTTCCAGTATTAATAAATTATTTACCATTACATTCAGAATACTGGAAGGGTGTTTTATGGTACTGCTGGAATAAATGATTTAAGAAACAAGGTTGCCACAAACCTCACTGCAGTATGTACATCCCACTTCACTTCAGGGATCTTCTTATTTTTGTTACTAATACAAAATACACCCAGAAAACAGCAATAACTAACAGCTTTGACTTTTTAAGCTTATAGATTTAGGAGATTGCTCATTACTAGAAATGATCAAAGGGGCAACCAACACAAGCCTTTACAGGATAACCCCTTCAGCTCTTCAAACAAGGTGATGACTGATTCAGGGAGACAAAGTCTCTCAATCCCCATTCTTGAATGTCACACCATACTGTGTTGTACTGCTTCCTTGAAATCTTACAGGGTTGGAAATGTTCTACCAACAAACCAGCCCAGTTTTGGTAAACCTATGCAAAAATAATTTGGCTTTGTGTTTGCGAAATCCTTAAAGCATTTCAAGTTTTGAAGGTAACCAAAGTACTCTTTGGAAGGCATATTTCCAAACAACTTCTAAGAAATACAAAAAGCATTGGCAAATAATGCATTGTTTATTCTGAAAAACACAGAGCTGAGAAGGACAAGAGATGAAGTATCAACAGTGGGAGCCTGTATGTAATCCTCCAGGTTTTTATTTTTGGCAGTGTAGAAACAGGGAACTCAACTGTAACAGAAGCCTCTAGATTGTGAATAAACATGGCTGGGTTCCTCATCTAGCATGGGGCGGGCGGGGGGGGATATATATAAAAAAGAAATCTATTGTTTAGTGCAGAAGGAAGAAGAAAGAAAACATTGGCAGAACACAGATGGCATTTAGACAGTCTTTCAGTGCCATTTGGTTGCTATATGAAAATAACACTTGTTACCCAACCAACAATTGCCTCCGTTTGCAAATAAATGCATCATAGTTGGCTTAATCTTGGAAGTGAAGACTAAGGATCCAGCACTGTGAAACCAAGAGGTTTTAAATAGAGGAAAGAAGCATCTTCTACCACCTACCCTGAACTTACCACCCTCCCCAGCTCCAGAGCAAGAAAAATCTACAGGCAGCTGGTGGGGGGACACTCCTGTGCACACACAGAGGGCAGCTCCCATCTAACCACAACCAACAACAAGCACTCTTTAAACCACTCAGAAGCAAAAGCATTTAGCTCACATGCCAGAAGACACACCAAGTGAGGACAGCAGCAGTAAAGCTCAAGAGCAAAGCCCTGGGCTGCCAGGGCTCAGGAAACATGAGAGCAGGACTCCCAGCAGAGCCGCTGCCCCTTCCCTCTGATTCACTCCTCAGACATCGCCGCATCTCCGAAGCGGCACTTGCAGCCGGTAAGACACGGCAGGATGGGGACATGCACTGCTGTAACTGCAGAGTAAGCTGTTAATTAACAGGCTCATTTGGAAACCCGTATGTAGGATGACAACAGGTAAAGGCTCTGCTGGACTCAAAACCAAGTAGCACGCTGCAGTGGTTGTTTCAGTTACAAGACTCCCCATCAGAGCCTGGCAGTTCTGTAAAGAGGTAGGTACCTTTTCATGAAAGCATATACATTTAGTGGGGTTCATAGAATCCCAGAGTGATGTTTTTCCCTTGGAGCTCTAAGGGACCTTAAAACTCATCCGGTTCAAACCACCTTCCACTAGACTTCCATTTGGGTTGCTCCAACCCCTGTCCAACCTGGCCTTGAACACTGCCAGGGATGGGGCAGCCACAGCTTCTCTGGGCACCCTGTGCCAGCACCTCAGCACCCTCCCAGAGAACTTCTTCCCAAGATCTCATCTCAATTTCCCTTCTCTGAAACAAAACACACATGTAAAAAACCCACAAAGATGAGTACACCAAGAGATAATGAGAAGTGCAGGCAATTACAGGTGGACCACACAGTTCATTAGTCTTCACTGAATGCTGCTTTTTCTTTTCTGTATTTCATCACACCTATAGACATTCTCAGCCTGTGCACGATTTCTGTGGAGTGACAGCAGATGTCATTGTAAGTTGGTTTTGTGCAATGTATTGGTGGCAAAAAAGCTCACATTGCCTAATACATTTTCTGCCTATAACCTTAAGGATTTTTAAAATTAAAATCTTTTGAGTGAAATTGAAACTTTCAGATATCAGCTTCAAGCATACAAGTATCAGATATGATTATAGTACTATACTGCATGCACAAAGAAACCCACTGCCCATGGGAGTACAGTCAGGAGAATTACCAGTGGGCAGGGTTTTCTCTGATAATGCCAAGTATTTTAATGTACCGTTATTAAACAGGAGAACAGCAAGGCACAAAGAACTGTACAGCTGTTTCTGATAGATCAGACACTGAAGGAGATACGAGCTGAACTCAAAATGATTTAAAATAATGAATGGGTTTCAAATAAAATGCAAACATAACCATTTCCTTCAACTTAAGAGCAGAGAAGAAAAATGCAAAAGAACTTTCCACAAGAGAACAGTTTGACCTTTTAGATTATATATGGAGACTCTCCTCTCCTCTTTTTGATTTGGTGTTTTCTTAAGAAGTGAAAAAAGCACTGAACAACAGCACAATCTTTTGTCTATTTATAAAGATTTGCTGTATTTTCAAGAGATGGTTTAGTTCTCTACTTCTCTCAAGATCCTTCCCCACATTTCGCTGGGAGGCAGCATGTATCCTGCTTAATTCATTGGAAAGACGGAGCAGTTTACAACTTCCTAAAATAACTGAGACCCACTGCAGAGAATTTGGCTTTAATTACTGTGGGGTAGTACCTAAAAGTAGAGATACACTCTGCTCTGCATTTTGATTTTTGATACTATTACAATGGCTGGGGGAAGAGTCGGTGATGAGTATCTGCTGTGATATAACAGATGAAGATGTCCTTCCTGCAGGTCAGCAGGGAAAGGCATCCTCCCATGTGACTCTGCTGGAGCTGCTCTTCCTCCTCACCAATGCTGCTCTGCTTGTCCCTGGCCTCCTCATTTTGTAGCAGAACCCTTGATATTCCATCTGCTAAAATGGCACGATTTCCATCTGAAGTAAGATGTATTTGCATACATCCAGATAAACCACACCCTGGAAGCCTCTGCCACTGCCAAGTTTAAGACACTAACCCAGGAGAGACTTTTACAAGGGCCTGCAGGGACAGGACAAGGGGGAATGGAGATTGAGATGAGATCTCAGGAAGAAGTTCTTCCCTGTGAGGGTGCTAAGGCGCTGGCACAGGGTGCCCAGAGAAGCTGTGGCTGCCCCAACCCTGTCGCGT
>NW_009918560.1:7389-9178 GCF_000696875.1 Nestor notabilis
GGACACAGGGGCTTGGAGCAACCTGTTCTAGTGGAAGGTGTCCCTGCCCGTGGCAGGCGGGTGGAACTGGATGAGCTAAGGTCCCTTTCAACACAAACCAGTCTGTGATTCTATGATTTACAGGGATAATCTGGAAAGCTCACTGCGCACAGCCTGGGAGCTTGAAACACCTCACAAAACATAGATTTGCAAGATCTATCCATCTCAAAGTAAGAGAAAAATGTAAAGCATGAGAGGCAACAGGCTTTGGACATCACGACAGTGGATGAATCCAAACACACTGAGCAGGACAGAATATGATCTAACTGAACTACCATGCAAGTGATGGAGCCTGTATGGAGACACACACATGGGCTCAAACATATTACAAGAGTGTTTTACACCAATCTAAAGGGTCAAAACAACAATCAGAATTTGTAATATGCAAACGTGTTAAAAAATTAAAATACAGGGTTGTTTTAATAACAGCACTTTATTAAGGCTTCCACATTATGCACTCAATCCCTTGCTGAGTTTTAATTACCGAGCAACTCACTGCAACTACAGAGGCTGTCTGGCATGAGCAGCATCTGTCACTGCATCACTTGTACTGCAAAGTCAAATAAAGACTTGGGAGCCTTGAAAACAGAGTACACTGCAGCTGTCACAGGTTATCAGACATAAATCATTTAGTCTGCTCTTAACTGAGCAGACACAGAAGTGGAACACTCCAAACCAAAAGATAAGGAACTCAAATAACAGAGGTGATTTTCCTCAGGGTAAATATGGCTTGTTTTCCCTGAGTTATAAACAATCTTCCATTCATTCCCTTAAATTTACAATGTGAGGTTTTAGTGTATTCACACTAGAGAGAAAGATTTACTAAGACAGCAAACAAACCAATTTGGTCTAGAAAGCACAATTATCATACACAACTGAACAAAATGGTACTGGAGTCCCCAAACTCTTCTAATATTAATGCTTCCCTTTGATACTGTGCTGCTAATGTGCAAATTCTAACTCACTGACATTTCCTAAGTGTTGTTTCAATACCCCACCCCAACAAGGGATTCCACACGACAACAGGGTACTTTTGTAGGTTAAACTACTGCAGTATTTGGCAAAAATGGGGTACCCTTGTGTTTGCCCTAACACAGCATCACATTTCAGGCACTGATGTACACATAACACACCATGTCTTATTACTTGAGCAGTGTGTACTCCTATAAAATGACACATTTCAGTCACATCCCCAAAGAAAAATGTCCTTGCAGCTGCTCGGTGTTACACAAGCCATTTAATCTGCTTGGGACTTGGCACTGTTTTCCCAGCATAAGGGTATGTGTTCACATGCCAAGACCTTTGCTTTTTTTTGGGGGATTTTGGTTTGGTTTTGGTTTTTTTTTTTTTCCTTTTGAGTGTTCTGATTAGAATAGAACTTATGCAAATCACAGACATGTTTATTTTTAGCCTGCTTTCCATAGGATGCAAGACATGCAATTACACTCTGGGTAATTTCTAGGCCCACTAACCTATTTCAGTCTGGAGTTTGGCAGAGTAGGAGCCTGACAAAGTTACTCTACTCGCAAAGATGCTGCATGTGTGTGCCTGCTCTCCAGGAGAACAAACCTCTTGGGTGACCAACCAACAGGGACAACAGACATTCACAGCAAAATGTTTTCAAAATTCCAGCTCTGCGGCCCTTAGTACAAGAGAGACACGGACCAACTTGAGTGAGGCCAGAGGAGGCCATGGAGCTGCTGCAAGGGCTGTAGCAGCTCTGCTCCGGAGCCAGGCTCCGGGAGCTGGG
>NW_009918560.1:9378-33767 GCF_000696875.1 Nestor notabilis
AGCTGTGGCTGCCCCAGCCCTGGCAGTGTTCAAGGCCAGGTTGGACACAGGGGCTTGGAGCAACCTGCTCTAGTGGAAGGTGTCCCTGCCCGGGGCAGGGGGTTGAACTGGAGGAGCTTTAAGGTCCCTTCCAACCCAAACCAGTCTGATTCTATGAAAACCATTCTTCAGCTTTGTCCATGAGTGGCAGTAGAAGGTCCAGAATAGCTGGATCCATAAACTAAGTTCATACCACAGCAAACTGGGCTCTGAAATACTGAACCAGCCCAAACGTCCCTGCCTCACGTTGCCTCCAAGTACAACAGTTCTCATAACAGTGTGGTTCATTCCTACACACTGGCCTGTGCAGCAACATCATCCACGGGCTTTTTGGGCACACAGCCCTGCTGGGCTCAACACCTACTTACTACAGGACACCCCCAAGGTCGAGACAGGGAAGGAACTCCTCTGAGCACCGGACACATGGTGAAGGAGCAATTCCTGTTCCAAGGAACAGTTGTCATGCAGTTTTTATGAAGGAATTCTTGCTTCTTGAACCGCTTTTTCAAGGAGCTCTGGAAATCCCCACACTCCCGGAGGTGGGCTGTGGCATTCCCAATGAATAGCTTGTGCTTTGCTAGAAGAGAGGCAGTTGAGCAGTAAATTCATGCTGCAGATCACACAGCTGTGCCTCATTGCACCCCCAAGGACTCCCAGAATCCAAACCACCACCAACGCAGTGCCAGGTCAGCACTCCTCTGATCAGATCACCAGATGTGCCATGTCACAGAGATACTGATGAGTGACATCTCAAAACTTAATTGGAAAACTTAACAGGCTATCACACACACCCAGTCTCTCTGTGCAGTTGGTACAGTCAGCAAAATCCTCACTCCAGATGTGCACTGGCCATGACTAATCTTAATGCCTGACTCCTACAGAGCTCACACAGCCATTCTGCATCAACACATGCTTCATTCAGGCTGCTCCAACAGACGGGATCAGGGCACGTTGGTGGAACCACAGTGAGAAATGGAGGAATCTCGGCAGCCAGCCCAGGACAGTGCCCGCAGGAGCCATGCACGGTTCTCACACGTACCCTCTTTGCACAAGCAGGGCTGGAAGGAAACAGGTTTCATAGAATCATTAAATGGTCTGTGCTGGAAGGGACCTCAAAGCTCCTCCAGTTCCAACCCCCTGCCACAGGCAGGGACACCTTCCACAAGAGCAGGTTGCTCCAAGCCCCTGTGTCCAGCCTGGCCTTGAACACTGCCAGGGATGGGGCAGCCACAGCTTCTCTGGGCACCCTGTGCCAGCGCCTCAGCACCCTCACAGGGAAGAGCTTCTGCCTCAGAGCTCATCTCAATCTCCCCTCTGGCAGGTTAAAGCCATTCCCCTTGTCCTGCCCCTACGGGCCCTTGTCAAAAGTCACAACATTTTCATAAAAATAAAATATGAAAAATACTTTCTCTCGGAACACAACCTATAAAACAGGATTTAGCATCAGTTGTGGTTCACTCTTAACACCCTCCTGCTCTTGTTGAAGTCATCACAAAATTAAAGAACATTCCCCTATGCATTAAGTTAATCACCACATAATATTAAAAGTGAGAGGGATTTATCTTTTCCCTCACACACCATGTCCTATTATTTCATCACTATTCATTTAGATTTATTTTCAGTTATGGCACCCAAGACTGTTGGTTAAATATGAAATAGTGCTTTCTTTGAGGAGAACAAGCATGAGCTGGATGCCAGCAAAAAGAAACTGTTCAGCCTTTGGGATCCAATTGTTTTTAGTGAAGTGCAAGCAAGAACTGAAATCACCCAGGGAGCCCTATTGCATCCCATCACCACTCTTCACTCCAGAAACCCAGCTCCACAGCAAAGAGAATCAGAACAATTAACTTCATATGATCAATGGTGCAGATACCTGAGCTCCAAAGCAAGTCATGGGAATGGTTTAAATCACCATCAAAAGCTACAGCTCATTCAGAAGAGCTGTCATAGACTCATAGATTAGTCTGGGTTGGAAGGGACCTTAAAGCTCATCCAGCTCCAACTCCCTGCCATGGGCAAACACACCTTCCCTAGACCAGGTTGCTCCAAGCCTCGTCCAACCTGCTGTCAGCACAACTGTGTGCTCACCTCCACCATTTGGCACAATTTCTAACACCCTCAGGCAGCTGAGGTTGACATCTCCTCCTCGTGACTTGCACTCCAGGAGAACCAAGGTAGAGAGGTACATGGGGTCAGAACCTGCTGCGAGCAGTGCAGTGCGCTTCTCAGCATCTGGGGACCCACCGGCTCCTGCCTGGCTTCAGGCCAGCTTCCAGTAAGTCTTTAAACGTTCAGCCTGTGTCTGCTGACATGGAAGCCAACCAACGATGTGAAACACTCCACAAGAGTAGCAGGGCCAGTGTGAGCATGATGAGGTTCACACACACTTCATCCAAACAGGTTTCAACTCAGAGACAGGCTCCTCAACCCTCCTGCTCCTTGAGAGCAGGTCTGCCCGACAAATGCTCAGTGACTGAGGGCAGATTGACTGTAACGAGGCATCATCAAGATAAAAGTGTTTTATCAACCCAACTTGAAATGCAATTATGAAACCACCCATTTGCAGCAGCGATTCAGCCGACGTAGTGCTTTTGCAGATGAGCCTGCTCTGAAGTACAAGCTTCATTAAGCTTTAACTAATTACATCTCCTGTCCTAACTGATCGTTCACAATTTATTTTTATGGTCATGCAGGCAGAGAATCTGCAACATAAAGAAGGAACCACTATGCTGAAGCAGAACAATGCTGTAGCTTTAGATTTACAGAGGGATATAGATATTGAAGACTTCCAATTTACTGAAAAAATTTGCTTCATTATTGTTCCCACTCTAAAATGTCCCATAAATAAAAAGTGTTTGGACCCTGGAGGACTCAGAAAAAAACACTGGTGAACTAGAAGTGATTTGGTAAATCAAACAGTTGAGCAATTCCTATTCTACAGATTAAGCATGCACAAAATCACAAAAATAGACAACTCCATTCTAAGAACAAACCTCAACTGTTATATTCCTTCAAAAATGGCCTGTTTATCCCCCAAAAGTATGATTATTATAACCTAAATATTTTTTCTCTAGGGCAACACTACTAGCAGCAAAAATTGAGATTCAGTTGCAATGTATACATCTGTGTCCGTATTTCAACACTTGCTTTGTCTCCCCATAAAGAACACCTTCTGAACTGGGAATTAACTATTTACTGTACTCATTTAGTTTAACAGCAAGTGGGAAAGAAAGGAAAAAAAAAGGCAAACACACAGGTTAGTCATGAGCACGCTGAGGTTCTGCCATCACCGGGAACGCTGGGCACAGGGCTCCAGCCAACACCATAACCTGGCTTTTCACATGGGCACTGGGGAGAAACTGCATCCTGGTAGAAGGACTTTTCCTCCCCACTAGCTACACCTCCCCACAGCCACCGAGGTGCTGCTCCATGAGCAACACCAACACCCGAGGAAACACAAAAAGAAATGCAGTACAGTGGGCAGGTAAGGAAAAGCAGAGCTTGCCACTTGAAGGGTACACGCGGAGCGAGTTGACCAGCAGCAAAGCCCAAGGTCTAAACATCATCGTAGAGTTCCAAAACTGAACTAGTATTATTACAGGAACAGCTCCCTTCCCCTACAGCTGTCTTTTGCCTTAGCAACTCCTGGGAACACGGACGGAGCCTACCAGGACATGCAGCTCAGTTTCTGAGACAAGAGCTACTCTGAATGACCTGAGGTGATCGGTATAGTCACAGTTTGTTGTTCTCCATGTGCTGTACACCACGTACATGTTTCTGACATCTGACAAGAGGCAACATTTCACAGGGAATGACTGGGTTTCTCATAATATAATTAATTTAAATTAGTTTACTTCTTTGGGCAGAAACTTACCATATGCATTCATGCCAGTGTTCTGGTCAAAGTTCACCAAGGAATTTATTTGTTTTGCTTGAAACATTACAAAGTCAATTATTTAGCAACCTAGTATATTCTTTTAGTACCAAATCAAGCAAGAAGCACAGTATTTGTAAGCAGTAGTAAAAAAATTAACGGGACAGATACAGATTGATGTCTTGAAATTCTGTTATTTGCATATGCTCTGACATTGTGAAGTTACTTAATAAAGTTTAAAGCCTACTTACATTTTTGAAGTCCTTAATGATACTGTAATTCATCTTAGCCAATGTGCCATGTCGTGGTATATACACAATACATTCAGAGTAGTACTACTGAATGCTTTCAGTCTTAATGCTGAATGGAAAAGCCTGTTATCCCAGAGTATTTTAAGATAGATGGTCATCAACATCTCCAAACGCATAAGCACATTTCTGGGCTAAAACCTGAACCCAGCCACCCAGTAATCAGATAAACAGCACAAGGAACATGTAACTCCTTGACTTGACTGCACAACAGCACTGGGACAATCAATAAATACTCTCGGAGGCAGGAAAGGCTACACACAACATGGAAAACCTGTGTTGGTAGAGAGGTTTATGCCTTATGCAGATTCATAACATAGAATCACAGAATCCCAGGTTGGAAGGGACCTCAAGGATGATTTGGTCCAACCTTTATATTTATATAATCTGCACGTCATGTGGAGCTTATATGCACACGACAATACCAATTAAAACATTAAAAAATTAAACCCCTCAGACTCCTTGTTACATTATCAGACAAGTGTTTTCAACATCTTGCACAAAATAGAACGTTTTTATTCCGTATGTCAGTTCCTGCACTATCCTAACAGTATCTTGCATATGGAAAGGACAGAACCATGGAAGCAGCTTTTTTTCAGGAACAGCAGCCAGTGAGCAAACCCAAACCCAACTAACCAACCTGCAGTCAGCAACTCTTCCATTCCAGGAATTCCTCACATCCCTGAGCACAAGGTCTGGCTCATTCTAAATCTGCACCCGGGGAACTTCCCATGGGGCTCTGGGCAGCACTGCAGCCATGTCCAGTTCCCAAAGCCATGCTGGGAACATGCAGATCACATTCAGCATTTACCCTTGAGAACCCACATGTTTTCCCATCCCCTGCCTGCATGGAACATGGCCAAACCAGTCATTTCACCAGAGCGGCTCCTGTGGAACTGAAATGTTAATTCTGTACTTCATAAATACATCTCTGATCTAATAAATCCCGTTACAGCCACGTGCTGAACAGCACTACTCACAACCTACATGCTTTCTCCAAATTTACTCCTTGACCTGTTATTACCTGCGATGAGTAACTGGTCAGAAAACCAGAGTCATGCTGTTCTGTTCGACAGCGGGGGCAAGAAGGGCATTGAAGAGGGTGAAAAGGGAAGGATGACACCAAGCACATACTCATTTACTTCTCTAATGAGGAAATAAAACAAGAGGCATTGCAGAAGAGAATTATTCCAGAGGGCAGAGTGTTGTAACTGCAGCCACAGCTCTAAATTATATAGCCAGAAGGTCATAGTGATCTTTATCTTCCTCCTTTGTGTGCACTCACCCATAGATACAACAACGGCAGCTCCACTCCAGTAACAGAATTAACATTAAACATTAAATGTTAACTTGAAATGGCTGATGTATTTTTTGTTTCTTAGTTCCTGTGCTATGCTGTTGCTGGCTAAACATCTTCATGTAACAGCAGGTAAAAAACCCACAGCACTAATGATTATTTTCCTCCACTGACAGTTTAACTTAGAGAGCCATGGTATGACTCTCATGTCATTTAAAGTATGATGCTTAGAAAACAGAAACATTACATTTTACTAATAAAGGGTTAAAGAATTTAAGTCAGTTCAACTGACCTTGGTATGACTTACCCAACACTGTCAGCTCTTCAGCAACACAGATGGTGGAACTGATGCTGCCAATGGTTCAAGCTCAGAAAATGCTTCTATTTTTTTAATTATTATTTTCCCATGCTGCGTTTACTGTTTCACATTTGCCTCTGACTGCCAAGGAATTGTTAACTAATCACCATGGGATTCCTTCTGGTAGTACACAGCTGGGTACTTGGTCATGCAACATCTGCTTTTCAGCATTTCTTCTTATCAATAGTTTGTAAGAAAACAGTCTCAATAGAGTATGTCAGCCAGTGTATAGAAAGAGAAGCTGGTAACTAACAGCTCTTAAAATAGAACCCTTCAGATTAATAATAAACCCATGAGTTACAGAATGGAAAGCCCACCTAGAGCAGACATGAAACAAGTAAGAGATGTTCCGGTTTCCCCATTGCAAGGCATTTATTAAAGGTTGCTGCTGCCTAGGAGGAGCACATAATGGGTATTACACGCTCCTGGAGTCACACCTTCTGCAAGATCTGGCCTTCCAACCCCTTCTCAAACACTTACCAAAGCACCTCCTGATGAGTGACCACGGAGTCCGGTGTCTTAGGACCAAAGGCACTTAGTTCCCTCAGCCACCAGAACATGACACACAGCGCCCAGCTACTTTGAAAAGATGCATTTGCTGCCTCTCCTCTGCACTTCTATCTGCTAAATATCATCGAAGTAAAACAAAACAAAACAAAACAAACCCCAAACCAAACAAAACCAAAACCCACCAAAACAAACAAACAAAACAAAACCAAAACAACACAACACAACCAACCAAGCAAACCAGGAAACCCATAACATTGCCAAAGAAAGAGTTTTTACAGAATCTCCTCTTCAGAAGTGCTCCTGCAATACAGTTTCCAGAACACCTGTGCTTGAGAAACTGGCAGTGTACAAAAGGGCAAATAACGTGTTCATTAAAAGGATAAATCTAGTTTTCATAACTAGGATTTACTGAACATTAAAGAAAACTCGCTGTTTCATTGTCATCTCTGTGAACTTCTGAGCACAAAACACAGATCAGATCTGCAGCAGATGAAATTCTAGCTGGCACATGTTAGCATTTGTTCACCTATGAAGAGGTTATTCCACATGGGGAACACTATAGCTGCATTTCCAGTTATTTTAGCTTCAGAACAAACTTCTTCCACTACTTTGAAGCATACTATAAACTAGAAATAGCTGAAGCAGAGTAAAAAAGCAAGGACAGCAACTTCACAGCAAGGTAACTGCTGGTTTCATAGTCACCCCATGCTTTCCATCATAAAACTGAGTCTATTTAAGCCACATACAACCATACGTAAAAAACTCAAACCATCTGATTTTTGAAAGCCTGCATGGGCCATGGCTACAGTCAGATACAAACACACATATCACTTCACCAAGCCACCTACTTGCCCTTACGTACAATAAATGACCACAAAACAGACGTATCAGGAGTAAATAAGAATCCAAGTTAAAGAACAGGGCAGAAAATAACTGCTCTGCAGCAGATGTCTGCAACAACTGTGCAGATGATAATCTATTAGATTCAGTGATTTACCACTTGGTTTCTGTTTAATTTCTGCCCCCAAAAGTTCAGCACATGGTAGGTGTTGTAAGCAAAATAGTAACGTTTGTAGAGACTATGACACAGAAAGTGTCCTCCAGCTACAATGACAAGTTTCACTGCATTCGGAGTGCTCAGCTCTCGGATTGAGGTGCTTTCAGCTCGGGAAGCTTGCCAGTCATCGTCTTGATGCAGCTGGCTCCAAAGGCTGAGCTCATTTAGATCTGCTTAAAGAGCTCACTAAATTCAAGACTGACACAGAAATGGAATTCTATAAGAAAGCGCTTCAAATAAGGAGACAGCTTTGAAGGCAAAGCCAAATCTAATTTCTGTTCTCAATTCACAATCAATCAGAAGGCAGTTATGGATGAACACCCCAACAGGAAAACCCAAGCTGACAGCACAGTAGGGCTTTTTCCTGTATTTATTGCATCATTCCCTTTTCTGTCATCCTTGTCTGACCATATAGGTTCTGAAGTAACCTCTTTGAAATGCTTTACTATCACCAGAGCACAGCAGATATCTCACAGAGCAGATATTTCTGTTAACCACAGTAGATACTTTTATTAAAATAGTTCCTTTCTCCTTGCTTCCAGGACACACACATGAACCTGAGGGTAAGACTTTTAAAAGGTTACTTTTTTTTTGTTTAAAGTATATGATATATATCAACTTACCAATATAATAAAACATACAGCTAGATGATGATAAACTACCCCACACCTGTGATCATAAGAATTATATCCAGCAAATCTGTCAGCAAGTACCCATCCTAACAATACTGATCATCTCACAAAACTGTCACTGGAATGTGGGCAAGATCCTTCCTAATTTTACTCAAAATACAGAGTCAGAATCAGGTAGCAATTACATAGCTAGCAGTTGTTACTAAACTCCATTTAAATTGCAAAAGTCACCGTTCAGGCCTCACTGGCAGCAGTACAGACACAGCAAAGCCAAAAAACCAAGTATCTTGCTGCTCAAACAAATAATGTGATGAAACAGAGATTAGCTTGTCTTTACCTGCTAGTTTATATGCTTAATAAGAGACTAATGGGGTTTTCCTCCAGCACTGCCAGAGCAATCAGATGAACCCAATGCTGTTTATGTTTGATTAGAAGCACATCGATACGTGCTCGGGAAGCTCAGCACCCTGTGTCCTGTGTGCGGCAGGAGGGTTTCCTGTGCCACAAGGAGTATTACTGGAAAGGGCAACTGCATCATTTGTTACTGTAAAAACCAACGGATGTCCAGCATGAAGGCTAAGAATACATCTTGAAGAATAACATTTCAAATATGCTCTGCTTCTTTGCAGAGGTTTGCAGTTGTGCTGAGGTCCAGCTATATCTGGAGGCACTGCTCGAGTTTTCTGCATTTGAATCAGATGCGCATTGTTACTTCAAAAAGCAGGGGTTTATTTTTATCTCTGCATATTTGTTAAATGTAAGAAAAGCCTTACACTTTGCATTTAAAACTTGTACTGCAGGTAACAATGAATGCCATATCTTTCCAGCTCGCTGCAAGCCTGAAGGAAGGGCCCAGTTCTCATGTCCTGATTTCAATTTCTTTAGGTAAGATAGAAAGTTCTATCAAGGAACTGGGGTTCTTTGAGAAACATGAGAGGTATTGTTTTTCTTCACCATTTCCTTAATACCCAACATCTCTGCAAGCACACACACCAAGAGCAAGAGACCTCTTAAAAGCATAGCTCAATTGGAACAAAAAAAAGGATGTATTTGCCAAAGAGGCAATAAATAAGGATTTCAGACCAACAAATGTTATATCCCCCGAAGGCGATTCAACAAAGCAGACGCTGATTTAAGCCCTTTTTCTCTTTCACCCCGTATACGAAAAAACAGTCCACAGAAAGAACTTCCTCAGGTAAAAACCCTTTCACTATTCCCACAGCACGACACTTCGCATTATGTGTCCGGGTTCGATGCCTGAATGGAAGCATATCCTATTTTTAGTAGACTTTTAACTGAGATCAAAAGCAGAGAATAGTCGGTTAGTTTCTGAATACCTCAGAACTTCCCTGTGGATGTACTACACACACCTGTGTATGGCTCCAGGCTGATAAAAAAGGTAATGAAGACCCCAGGATCCCATCCTTGGGGCCACCACTGCCCTCAAGATCACCACAGCCTAATGCAGGTAACTCCATCCCAAGCAATGGCCAGCACCACAGTTTAAACAGTAGACGATCAGCAAAGTCATTCCCATGTTTATTCCACGTTCCTCGTTCTGCAAAGGCCTAGGAAAGCCGATACCCTCCTGCTTCCAAACATCCTCACCTGTCTTGGCTGGGTTTTCTTACAGAATTTGTGCTAAAATCAGACTGTTACATGGCCAAAGTTTATTAAATGTATACAAATCACAGCACAGTAACAGGTTCTCCTGTCTCCAGAGAGTTCCAAGTCTCAGTACTTGGGACAAGGAACTGTTTGAACAGCACAAATGCTGCCAATGCTTCTCTAAAAAGTAACTGACAGTTGGGATGGCAGACAACTAATTACAGGAAAACAGCTTTAAATGAAGAACTGTGCAAATCACTCATCTGTGCTTATGTTTAAAAAATGTGCTAAGAAATTGTTTCAACAATACAAATACCTGTGATTTACAAATATTTGTAACTCCAGGTTCAAACCACAAGCAGTAGTGACAAGTGGTCAGAACGCTTTCACTGCCTTCTGCAAGATACTAAGGTAGAAAGATTAATACCAAAGATACATATTAATAAGGTTATTCAACTAGAAAAACTAAGGGACAGTGAAGCATTTCACACTTCAGAGACTGGATTGAGAGCAGCCCTGAGGAGAAGGACTTGGGGGTGCTGGTTGAGGAGAAGCTCCCTATGACCCAGCTTCAGTGTGAGCTTGAGCCCAGATCCCCCCATGTGCTGGCCTGCACCTCCAGAGAGTGAGCAGCAGGTCAAGGGAGGGGATTCTCTCCCTCTGCTGTGTTCTCGGGAGACCCCCCTGCAGCCCTGATCCAGCTCTGGGGAACAGCACAAAAGGGATGTGGAGCTGCTGGAGCGAGTCCAGAGGAGGCCCCGGAGCTGCTGCGAGGGCTGGAGCAGCTCTGCTCTGGAGCCAGGCTGAGAGAGCTGGGCTGGGGCAGCTGGAGAAGAGAAGGCTCCTGAAGGGGACACCTTAGAGCAGCTCCAGTGCCTAAAGGGGCTCCAGGAAACCTGGAGAGGGGCTTTGGACAAGGGCCTGGAGGGACAGGACAAGGGGAATGGCTTTAACCTGCCAGAGGGGAGATTGAGATGAGCTCTGAGGCAGAAGTTCTTCCCTGTGAGGGTGCTGAGGTGCTGGCACAGGGTGCCCAGAGAAGCTGTGGCTGCCCCATCCCTGGCAGTGTTCAAGGCCAGGTTGGACACAGGGGCTTGGAGCAACCTGCTCTAGTGGAAGGTGTCCCTGCCCGTGGCAGGGGGGTGAACTGGAGGAGCTTTAAGGTCCCTTCCAACACAAACCAGTCTCTGATTCTACAATTTTCATTACGGCTGAGTAGAAAAATTTATCTTTTTCCTTTCATGTTACTCAATTCTGCAGTGACGAAGCAGTAGGAGATACAGATATTAATGCTTGAAATCCAAACCTCATTTTGAATCTGTACCCTTCACATTGGGTTTAGAAAAGATGTTCCTGGCTAAGCAAGACCCACATATTCTGAAATATTTTGCAGAACAGAGCAGAACAAAAAGACAACACGCAGTACAGCATAAACAACATTCAGTCCACTGCAGTTACTTGCTATTTTGGTGAACATTAAGCACCCTGCTCTAATGAATTCGTTTAAGTACCAGCAGCATCTCCTAATAGGCATTAATTAAACTTTGCATCTCTACCTTCACAAGAGAAAAGTAATTACTCACTGCTGTCCTACAGAGAGGAAAATAAAATCCCCAGGATTAGAGGGTTTTTATATTGAGTAAGTAGGGCAGATAGGAAAGCCTGCAACACAGAGGCAAGTTGCTGTGGTTCATCATTCCACAACATGAGCAATACTTCAGGCCTTGCATCGCATAAAACTCTTTTCCTGCTGCCTGTAAATAAGCCACAAGATAGGGTTTAATAATAGAACGTAGTTCTGTCAAGGACGGAACTATGTGTCTTTAAAAGTCCTAAGAGGACACAGCATAAGGCAGTTAGCTGTTACCTCGGATATGTTGCCTAGTTTAACCACCAGCTGCCTATACCCATCAACATTTCCTATCTTACCTATCAGTGAACACATCTTATAAGTATTTTAGTCATAAATATGGCATATTAATGCTTCCCTAAGCCGCTATTTAAAACAAAAAGTACATGCATGAGTGGCATCTGAAGCTGTCGGAGGTCTAGAATAATGGGCAACAGCTTTTACTTATTCATGCAAAATTGTTTTATACAATAGGGACCAATTCTCACCATGAAATCAAACCACAGCAATTTTGTCTTCAAACTTGTCGTTACCATTCTTTGGATATACCGAACACAACACATTAAAGTTCACATTACAAACTTTATCTTCCAAGGGAACACTGTCAACCTGCAGCAAAGTGAAGGCAGTAAATATTTCAAACCATGGCTCAGCACAGGAACACTGTATTTGATGGCTTTGTGGTACTTCCACTCAACAGCACCCACAGGACTAAGCAGTTTTCATAAACAACTTTGCCCTGCACCAAAGCATTCACAACGTAATCTCATTGCAAAGAAGATTAGTGAAATTACTGACCCATAATAGTTTCAGCAACAGAGGTAAAATTATTTCCGTGGCACTTCTGGTCAGCTGATTTCCAAGGAATTCTTTAGACCAATAAAGGATGAAACAAGCCATTAAACATCATTCCCTGGGATTAATACAGGACTCTGCCTCTCTCTTACGTAACCCCCCCCCCCCCCCCCCCCAAGTACATGCATTAGGAAGAAATCATTTCTACAAACCTAAAACTTTAGGGCTTAGTTATTTCCTGATAGTCATGTGGGTTTAGAGGAAATAAACTGGAAGTTAATCCCCTTGCATTTAATGAGCAGTACCAGCAAACTCTGCTTCTGTCTGTCACAAGAAGGTCACAGTAAACTTGGCATATAACCAAAGCAAAGGTGCATATATTGGCAATGAAATCTTAAAGAGGGGGGAAGGCTGAGGCAATTTGAGGTTTGGGTTTTCTTCTTGTTGTGTATTTGAGCAAAACCTGTGTCAAAATGCTTTAAAAATCCACCCATGTCACAGAATCCTAGAATCAGTCGGGTTAGAAAAGACCATTAAGATCATCAAGTCCTCGTCCTTTGCTTTTTCTGTACAGACCACTTAGCTCAGGAGGGAAATACTTAATCAGCATATTAACTTATACCAAGTTCAAATTATTTGTCAATGGGTTTATGTTTTGGTTTTAACAATGTCTGGAAAAGAGTAAGTAACATACTTGCACCTCTGTGTTCAGCCGGAGGATAAAGCCAGCAGGACACCAGCTGTGCAAGCAGAATAAACCAGCCTCATTTCTACTGCAGTTATGCTTTTACTGTGATCTTCCAAAAAGTCTTGCACGGAGAAGTAAGACTTGTATCACAACAGGCCCTCCTGCTTTTTGTTTTGATTTAAGAGAGTGATTTTCCTACCCAGACTCAGTTTTACTAAGCTGGACACTGCCTCCCTGCAACATGCTGCTGTTCTCAGAAACCAAAATGCACACCTAAGACACTGTGGACCTTACTGCCTCCTAAAGATTAGCTACAACTACAGCCACTACTGAAGAAATACAACACGTTTTGTTCAAGGCCAGGTTGGACACAGGGGCTTGGAGCAACCTGGTCCAGTGGAAGGTGTCCCTGCCCATCACAGGGGGTTGGAACGGGATGATCTTTAAGGTCCCTTCCAACCCAAACCAGCCTGTGACCCATGATTCTATAAATCACTGAACCACCCAGTCATCTTTTTTTTTTTCTTAGGATATCAAGATTTAAAACTGACTTAATTATCTGGATTCACCCAGCTCCCTGATTTCACAAGTTAAGGCATATTTGCAGATACACTAAAACTTACTCAGTCAAATACCTTAGGCCACACTTCAGGTTTTTTTCTGGGAACCTTTTTCATCAGTCCCCAGAGGCTGCACTGCCCTGTCAGACACCCACAGCAGCAGGTCTCAGCTTGCGGCCACTGAAGACTGAGGTGCCCTGAACGTTCATGAAACATTCAAGAGCAGAAGAGATTAAAAACAGGTTTCACTTTGCCACATGAGACTTGGTAACACTGGAAAATTTAGACAAACAAGTTGAAGGTTACTGCTCTAGACAAAAAACACCCCAAAACATTTTACCCTAACATTATTTCCACTAACAACTTATTCTGATAAACTACATTACTGTATCAAACAATAATTAAGCAAACACTTCAGATGGAACTTCTCTCATCTGTTCTTTCATCAATATGAAAGGAGGTTTCTTTTTTACATGTTTCTTCTAGCCAAGTGCAGAACTGGTGCATGTACCACTGTGCAGCACTGCTCACCTCGGTGGTGGGATGCTGCTGGGATAGCTCTCAACCGCCGCTCCAGCCCTGTCACTGTTCCACTTTGACACCAAGCTATGACACCAAGCTGGACCCTGAGGCACCCAAAGCCATTTCACAAGAGCACGGCAAGACCCCTGCACCTCCTCCAGGAGAAGGAGGATCCAAGAAGATGCTCTGCTGCCACAGCTGGAGAGCACTCCCACAGGCAAAGGCCAAGGCTGATCACAGCCATTCTCCCCCCACAGCAGCACACCCCACTTTGCCCACAGAGCACGTAGGAGCTGATGAACCCTTGCAAAGGGCAAGCAGATGGGTCCTGGCAAAATGGTTCCTGAATCGCCTGCTATGTCCTCACCTGCATGTTAATCCAGTCCTTAACAGAAGGGACACAATTTGAATCCCAAAACATAATAGGGAACACTGAATTGCTATCAGAATACAACTGCAAAACAATCCTGGTCCAAGGGAAATCAGTTTCTCCCTAAATGTGTTAGCAAAAAACCCAAAAAAAGCCCAACCCCAAACCAAGAAAATTCTGGCAAAGGCAGCAGAGACATTTCAGTAGAAACTCAGCACTAAACACACTGCTTTCTATCCTCTACATTCAAAGCCTAATATACAAACTAAACCAGCATCGATGGCTGGTTTTCAGAGCGCTTTCTGGCAGATGATTGCACAAAGCTCCCAACTCGTACTTTTAAAATGCAAAAAGGCCTTTAGTGTTCTACACAGCTCAGAGAAACTGGCCACTGCTGTATACCTCAAAGTGCACTTGACTACCAGGAGGTAATCACCACTGGAACATACCAAGCATTCATTTTTATGAATAAAGATCTTGTGTCTTTAGAAATATTTGCACTACAAAGAAGTAAAACGTCTAATGGCCAGACCTAAAAATGCCTGTTGGTTTTTAGTGGGGTGGGTGAAGAAGGGAGCTTGGTTTTTTTCTTCTAAATGACTATGATGTTTACTCTGTGATGGGTCTTGAGTTGAAAACTTTTGAAAGTGTTTGTATGTAAACCTGTAATGATCTGCAGACAGCTACTGAATGTTGTAAATCCACAAGCCACGAATGGAGTAAACATCACCCCAGTTCACACCTTCCAGGTGCTCCAGTGACTGCTTGCAAGAAAAGTGCTTTCTTTAAAAACAAAAAGTCTAATTCTTTATTTCCTGTTGTTAATAAGCTTCACAAAGCAACCCTGGACATGCCCAGGGTGTCTCCCACATCTGCAGTTATTTCTTCTTGCGGTGGCCCTTGGGCAGTCATCCTGCATCATGGTGGCAGCTCCTGTCACCCCACACTGGATGCTGGCACGTGCAAGGCACAGTGGGGTGGCTGTGCACAGTAGGACATGTTGTTCAATGTGTCCAATGTCACACCTGAACAGCCAGGAAGCACACTAGAGCCGAGATGTGACCAACACACCCTGCAAAGCAAACATTTCAGGCTCCACCAGGCCATAGTTTGCCAAACAGGGCAAAGTTTGAAGGTATACGAGGATCATATGAGAGAAAATGTGAACATCTGTGCCTTCCCAACACAGTTATTGATTAGCACACACAAGTCGCTAGAGTAGTAAGTGTTACAAGGCAAAATTCAAACAATTATTGAACCTTGTTCAGCCTGACTCCAGGGACTGCCCAAGCACACCACGTGCCTGAAGACGCATTTCCTGCCAGCAGGGTTAAAGCCTCATATTGTGCTGTGAGAGGAGCAACAAACTCCTAATCCTGCTCTTTTGTACCATTTATTGCATATTCTCATTTCTCATTCCCTTTGTGCAGTAATTCCAACTTTCTCTGTCTTGCTGCACAACAGTTTTTGCAGGCTGGTGATCTCCTCCTTTGCATCTCCACTACTTCTGTGTCTCCAAGATAAGGCAAGCAGTCATCCTCGAAGCACTCCCCGGTATTATTTGCAGAACTTGGCAACACCAGCTTGTGACTTGCACTTCCCATGTTCGCCACTGGATCCAACCTGCCACACACATGTTGGCTCAACAAGGGGATGCTACTGGCTTCTTCTGAACACCCAGTGATGAAGATGGTCCTGGATGGTTCCAGCCTCACCAAACCAACAAGCACAACGCAACTATTGTTCTAGTCAGATTTTGGATTAGGTTCTAGGGCAATACTACACTGGATTTGTAACAAGGCATGTTCTCAATTTCCAAATGCAGTGGATTAAAGAAGAGATAACTTCAGCAACAGATAATTCACACAACCACATTAACCTTGTTGATTGCCTTTCCCACCTTTTGGAAAGAATACTTCATTATCATGCAGATGACACATTTCTAGACACAAAACCCAGAACACTTCTGATGTTTATATAACATCCACAATCCATATTCATAAGACGCCAGCTGTTAGTCTGATTGTATTTATTACCAGAAGTCAGTAATGAAATGGCACTGAAGTAGAACACAGCAAGAATCAGCATTCGAGTATACTTTGATCTGATAAGCTGGAATTCAAACTTTACAGGTTTTATACCAGTAACTGAAAAAATATGGCAATCCAGAGGTTAAAGGAATTGACTTTTTAAGCATACCTTAGGAAAATACACAATGCATCAATCTATACAAACTAGACTACTATTCAGCAAGTGAAGAGGGACTAAGGATGGATAATAATCACACTAGTGATTTTGAATTTGAAGAAGTTATATTCAATTGAGAGTAAACAACAACTCATGAAAAATTACAGGCTTGAGAAACATACATATTGAAAAGTAGCTTTAAGGAAGCATTTTTACAGGTAGCTGTGAAAACATGTTGTAAAAGCTCAGTCAGAGAAAGCCCAGAGTTACATCTAACAACCTTAGTATGCTTTGCAATGAAATTACATTTCCATGTAAGATCATTACTTTAACATGGAGATGCTGCGAGGGCTGGAGCAGCTCTGCTCTGGAGCCAGGCTGAGAGAGCTGGGCTGGGGCAGCTGCAGAAGAGAAGGCTCCTGAAGGGGAGACCTTAGAGCAGCTCCAGTGCCTAAAGGGGCTCCAAGAAACCTGGAGAGGGACTTTGGACAAAGGCCTGTAGGGAGAGGACAAGGGGAATGGCTTTAACCTGCCAGAGGGGAGATTGAGGCAGAAGCTCTTCCCTGTGCGGGTGCTGAGGTGCTGGCACAGGGTGCTCAGAGAAGCTGTGGCTGCCCCATCCCTGGCAGTGTTCAAGGCCAAATTGGACACGGGGGCTTGGATCAACCTGCTCTAGTGGAAGGTGTCCCTGCCCGTGGCAGGGGGTTGGAACTGGAGGAGCTTTAAGGTCCCTTCCAACCCAAACCAGGCTGGGATTGTATGATTTGCATATGGCAAAAATAAAGCACAGTGACATAAGCTTGAAGACTGCTATGATTGTATTTCATATGAAAAGCTACACCTAAACTAATTGTAGACCATGGCTGTGCGCAACCACCCCTATTCTGCATCTTAAACAGCAGCACTAACGGACAGCTTGTACGTAGGTTTTAAATGCCAGTGTGGAAAAATTAACACAAACTGCAGCATCTCTTGACTTGCTGCACCCATTGTCCAATGTCCTTTTCTTCATTAGTGTCTTTACAGTCTCCCTGATACCACACTGATACCCTTCCTAGGCTACTCTCTTTTTCACCAAAAGAGTACCCTCTTGCTTTTGAAACTGATTTGCTTGGAAGCCAGCCCATTGGATTCACTGACTGCTGGTCTGTCACCTGGGAGAAGCTCCTGTTCCCACTATGACCTGCTGAGAGCCCAAAAAAGATTAACACAGATTCTACTACTAATTAGCAACTGAGAAGATGAATTACTTAAGATTCTGTTTTCCATTATTGTCTAACAGATCAATACAAGTCTGTAATCTTCCTACTGCATTTTCCTTTCACCTTCAGTTCAGCGTAACTAAACAAGGAATTTACACTCAAATACAAAGAGCTCATTTTTCTTAATCCAGATCTAGTACTCTCAGGAATACTGTTGCTTTGAAGAAGAAAATTGTTCCCATTCAGGGAACAAGATATGATTTAACTAACAGCCCATGAATGCGACAAGATTATTTCTTAAAAGGAAGAATCATGAATTAAAAAACCAGAAGAATGAATTCCAAGACCTTAAAACAGAGCAACAATCAAAACTGGAGCAAGTTTTTCAGCTGTCAATTTGAATGCACAATCCTTGTGATAGTTTAACTTTTTTTTTTGGTTGGTTGGTTTTTGTCTTTGTTTTGGTTTTTGGTTTCTTTAAAAATGATCACCTGAAGAATATCTTGAAGCAGATGTTTCAGTGATAAAGGAGCACCGTGCATAGCAAGTTAGACAAGCACAGCTTGTTTGCTTCAGGAACTTTTTTTCAAAAGACAGGTTTGTTTTGAAGTGTCTTTGCTTTATAAAAGCAAAATGATAATTCTTTTTTAAAAAAAAAAAAGGAAATTGCATCTTTTGAGTGATAAAACCAGCTGTTTTCTACATCTAACCAGCATTTCTTTAAAGCCAGCCAAGAATTCAAGAGCAATACTTACACAAAAATTATGAAGACCGAATCTGCTGTTGAAATCATGGCTTCTAATAAAGCCTCATGTTTATTTTGTTCTTGGCTCACTCACATAGAACATAAAGCCTCTTGCCACTGAAGAGTAATGGCAAAATTAGTTTCAAGGATTTTATACAAGTTCTATGCTGGCATGTAAGCCTAAGCTTTTGTCTTTTAATAGAAAAGCAACAGACATATGCTAGAATTTCAATCCAAACTGTCTACCTGAATGGGAAAATTTCCATCCAGGAATAACTGGAATACAAGTGCTTGATTCTTCAGTCCTAGTGAAAATCTCATTCACCTAAAGCAAAGGACACAAAGAAGGTGGGTTTGGAGAGTACTAACTGCACCATCCACTCTACCACCAGCTCCAGGTAAATGCTGACTTTACTCCACACTGTTCTGCTGGGTCTCTCCTGAGAGATACCAATGAACGGTACAAGGACGAAATGGGCTCTCCTGAAGGAAACAAAAAGGTGCAAAATAAAACCACAGTGTTAAGCAGCACACTAGTGATCCACGAGGCCCTGTTACCATTTGAAACCAACATGCCAAGAAAGAGCAGAATAATTAGAGCACATTTAGGGTATAATCATTAACACAGTACTCATCACAGTAAAATTTAAACAATGAGTATGTGAAAGGGAAAGGCAGTATGTTCTATGCCAAGAATAATATGTTTATATAAAGATGGATGTGAGAAACAAGATTATAAATTACATGCACATACTCACACCCATCCCTTGGCAAGTGCTTGATAGTCCTCTGCATTCACACATATGAGATGCAAGCTAATAGCTTTTTGTGCAAGGCAGCTCTCTCAAACTGCTATAGGACACACCACTGCTACTGCTGATGCTTCAGAGAAATGACAGCCTCCAGCAGGAAGCATTTCTTGTTCAGTTTCCTAAGAGTGCACATCTGTCTTCTGCCCACTTTCATGAAACTGGGATACCCTACACATTCATCGTAGCAACCCTGTATGTTTTGGGCTTATCTTAGTGTAGTACATCAAATCAACCTTGCCTTCTATAAAAATGGATCTGTTCCCAGTGCACTCTAGAGCAGGGAGGGCAGTTCTGCACACCAGCATCCAGCATTCTCACCTTACCATGCATCAAGGACTGAAGGACCTGAGCTGGCTGCCGCAACTCCTCAGACCAGAGTACCACATCAGTGTGTCTGATCGCTGAGCTGGCCTACTGCCAGCTTCCAGAGAAACACAGAACTAGGATAATGCCTTTCCTCCGAGAGGCAAAATGATCCGAGTGTGTACACGACACATTTAGGTTTCATCTGAGTTTGTGAGAACAGCCCAGGAGTGCAGCATGCTGTCCTCCCAGCCTTAATTGCCAAACATGCAAATGTTTACCCCCACATGGAGGCTTTGTACCTACTTCAAGCACAAGAGAAAATGTAAATGAATCTTACATACTCAGCTTGGAGTATTAAGTCTCGAGTGCTGAATCTGAGTCACTGTATTTGTCACCACCACTTTCATTCATTCTGCTTCAGAGAAGGGACCCCCATGCACATGACTTCTAAACACTGCCATTAACTCCTGTTGGTAAGGGAGGCATTTGGGATCGATCACCACGCAATTTTACCATCATATGAGGAAATGCATCCTGCAGTTAAGTTGTCTTCTTGTAAGCTTGCACTAGATTTTGATCAGGAGAACATTTTGGTAAGCAAAGGCCTTGCTAGCTTCAGGATCTGCAAGTCCCAAGAGCATTACATGAAAGATACTGACGTGGAAAATTAGTTTGATACCAAGAAATTCAGTACTACCTTCACCTGTCAATCACCTCATCCTCTGCACTGTAATTCAAGTACAGCAATAGATTTGAAGTAGTTTGAGCTCCCAGGTCGAAAGGTTGAATGCACACAAAGCAGCAAGGTGCATCAGCTTTGGACTGGGAAATACTTCATGTATTGCCAACTGCATGAAAGACTGAAAAAATAAAGATCCCCTGAGTTGTGTGAGTATGAGCTGAGAAGTCCTCCATGGAGGGAAAAAAACATCAAAGCCGTAACTGACAACTGACTGCAGCCAGGCAATCCAGCCTGGAGATAATGAAAAAATGCCCCAGTTGGAGGAAAAGCTCCAGCCACAACTGTGAAAGTCAGCTACAAAACAAGGACATAGAACATCAAGGCTTAATAGTTTCAGAAGCACTGAGACTGTTTAAAAAAAAAAAAAAAGTCTAAAGGGAACTTATAATTTTAAATCCTGCTGCATTTTTTGATTAAAGATCAGTTTTGACACAGTGGAGCCAACATGCATTCTCTCAACCAAGGGACAAAACTATGCGCTCCAAGTTAAAGAGCTACAAGACTTTGCCCATTACTTCCCAGATGCTAGTTACAGTGGCCATGAAACCATAATAATTGCCATAAAGTAGATGTACTCAGCAAAGCTCCTTAGTTTGGAAGGAAAACACATTCCTTCCTACGCAGTATCTGGCAACTCAAGACTGCTGCAAGAGGAACTTGCAGATAATCAGTAAATTTTCTTACTTTAAGCCTGCAACCTAGTTTTGATGTATTTTGGCTACCATACTGCTATGAAGAAGGCATTCAAAGTTGCACTGATGAGTATTCTAGCAAGCAGGCTCACCTGCACAGACGAGCATCTTTCTGGCTAAATCTGAATGACATACACAACTAGTAGATATCTTCAGAGGACGAATGAAACCAAAATGCTTTAGTTTTTCTTTAGCAGAAATAAAAGCACCTGCAGCAGTGCCAGCTAGTTACAAGGCTAATGCACTAATCCTGGTAACGCTGGGCAGAGAAGGTCGTTGAGCCACATGGCAGCCACCACTTGGATGCATGTAAGCAGGTGATTAGCTCCAAACCAGCACTTCCCAAGTGTGCCTATAATACAAATTGCTCTTTGTGATGAGCCAGCCCATATTAGCGTGCGTGCACACGCATACCAGTACCCCACTGCTCAAAAAGCCTTCTTTCTCTGTGCTGCTGTTTCACTCATCTGATCAAGATGATTATGAATTAGGCAAAAAGCAAGGTTATAATCTCAAGCATCAACTAGAATGAAAGGATATCTAACTTTTGTTCAGACAACTCAGATCCCAGTATCAGACCAGGTGTAGTGGCAGAGCTTGAGACCAGCCTTCTGCAGACTTTGCTATGTCAATCCCTACCAATACTGGAACCGAAGGTTTTCCAGCTCACCTGGAAACATCTGGGCCAGATCTTGTCTGTGGCATGGCTGTGGCACTGATGATACTCATCTCCAGCCTGTGGCACACTGAATCACAGACTGATTTGGGTTGGAAAAGACCTTAAAGCTCATCCAGTTCCAACCCCCAGCCACGGGTAGGGACACCTCCCACTAGACTGGGTTGCTCAAAGCCAGCTTGGCCCTAGACAACACTGGTCTTGTTCCCCCTCCTCAGAAAGTAAGGAGAGAGCACGAAAGGGAAGAACAAATTTCTACATCAACAAAATGGTCCATCATTTGTGATGTGCAGTTAACAGATGGCGTTCAAATTAACATTCATATCTTTCAAGTGTCTTATCAAACAAGGCTAAACAGCATCTTGAAATTTCCATTTTAAATTTTCTATGAGATTGCTAGAAGTATCACAGACAGATTTTACTCCTGTCAACTAAAGCTGTTGCTGCTTTTAATGAAGGACTAGATCCCTACTTGAAATAAAGCAGTTCAGTCCCCTGACATGCTGTTTGAGGCTACCAGGGCACCTGCACAGCAGGAAGACTCTTCCACCTTCACCTGGAAGACAGAGCCACCTCTCAAACACCAAAGTTGGCCTTCTAAAATGCAGAGGCAGACCATAAGTGCCTTATATGCACCCTAAAATTCAGAGACAAGACGACCAATTCCTCACTGTCACAGTGAAGAACCCTGAAGTTGGATCCTCTCAGACTTGTGTCCCATTAGCGCTCAAATCTGAAGAGCCATTGGGCACATGAAGGCCTGAAGGACACTCAATGCCTTTCAACATCACACTTCATTTGAGAGAGCGCAGTTTTGACTGAAGTATGAAACACAGGACCCTAAGAAAACCAGTAATGCAATTACAGGTCTCCGAGAACTCAGACATACTGCAAGCACAGCACGGCCCACCAGCCCCCCGGCCCTCACTCCCTTCACCACCACAACCCTGTACGTCTTCCCAGCCACTTTCCAAAGATCAGCAAGTCTGGATTGCTGTGGATCACAAGGGGTGGAATGGAAGCCAAATTCAAAGTCACAGGTCTTTGCAGAGAACGCCTTGTCAACAACTTTCCTAATTACATATACCCTAACTGGAATACTGCCACTGAGCGCTGCTGTGGCAACCTTGCCGAGAAGACAACCAAGAGAAACAGTATGCTTTAAAATACTGTATTTAAGGACACCAAGTCTAACAGAGAAAATTACTGCAAAAATCATCTGATGTGGTAAATAAGCTGGCAATATGTTCCAGTATGGGAAAAATTACTGGATCTGAAGCTTCAGTTTGATTCGTTCCAAAAGTTACATAAAATCAGCATAAAAATGCTAGTTCTCTTTTTACAACTCAACCTAGTGTTCAGTTTACAAGCTCTGGATGACTACGCTAAACAGCACAGGTCTTTGCAAGACTCCAGCAGTAGCTTCTCTGTTGAGAACATTGTTCCTGTATTTTAACCAGTTACTAATCCACAGGGGAATTCTGCTCTTATCTTTTGGCAGCTACACTGCCACACAACGCTCACTCGCTGAGAGCATCGCTCAGGATCCGGTGTTACCTTGTTGAAAGTGTATTTGAAAATCCACCGCACCAAAATACTCAGATTTGATTAAACCAATCAGTGAACCTTTAAAAACTACAGACATCTTCTAAAAAGCAACCCATTCTCCTCATTAGATGGTATTTATTCACATGCCAGATAGTTTCATTCTAAACTATAGTTTTAACCAGTTTGCTGTAATCAGAAGTCAGTCCTGTTGATCTTTCAGACCCTTCCTCCACCTCCTACCCTTTTCCACACCACCAATGATTTAACGAACAAGCAACCCATTGGTCTTTGGTGGCTCATATCTGGAACTCCTGACGAACATCTTCTGGCCCTGGCCAGTTTCTACTATTCATTGTATCCATTTCATCTAAATCTTCTCGGCCAGTTTTAACTTTGACAGCTTGAGACACCTCTCCCTTATGGAAAGTCCCAGGACAGGAATACCCCTATTACCCTCCATAGTAAACACAAGGAATTCCTTTGATTATGTAACTATAGATTTATCTTCCACAACCTTTCTCTTTTTAGAAGAGATTTATTATTATTTTTCTTTTGTTTATTATTATTTTTCTTTGTGCTTGTTGTTATTTTCTTCATTCAGATGGGATTTCCAATTTTGGAACTAAAGACATCTTCCAAAGCCTACCAGGCTTCTATAGGTGCTTTTAGGGGTGTGTTTGTTTTTCTTTTGCCTTTTTTTTATTTTGTGTAACAAGCAATATGTATCAGGACAGCACAGCCCCTGTATAGAGGATGACTTTTCATTAGTGGTCAAACAAGGAAAATCCGATTTAAAATATATATTACCTAAAGTCAAATGACAACCCAGCAGTTATGAAAGAAGTACAAGGCAGGTGTTAAAGAAGCCGTATAAGAAGTATTACAGACTTTAGTCGCGGAAATACCGATACCAGTTGGGATTCAAACAGTTTAACAGAAACAATTTCTCTGTAACACATCGTGCTCAGACCTGGATCGTCTGAGCAAGGAAGCGGTAAATCTGAAGCTCTTTACACTGTGAATCATTAACTCCTATGACTGCAGCTACCACTATCCAGCATTAACTTGACATTTGACAGGCATGTCGATAAAGAGGATCTTATCACAAAGATCTGATAGCGTTAATTAATTAAAGCGTACTCAAAATTAATCCAAATCTATGGAAGAAGAACACCCAGAGTCTGATCTCGGGATTTCTCCCTGGCAAACCAGAAGCCAAGAGGACAGCGCG
>NW_009918561.1:0-6505 GCF_000696875.1 Nestor notabilis
GCACTTGTTCCGTGTTCCAGCCTTACCTTGACACTTGTTTGCTTTCCACCCTCCCGCCGGTGCATCGCGCACCCCCCCTGGTGCCGGCTGCCTCCTCGGAGCTGTTCTGTCATCAGCTACAAACACCCAGCGGCAGACGCAAACGCCGCTTTCCCGTTCCTCTCCCCTATTTCTTTGCACCCATTTCCCTTCATTATCTGCTTGGGGGGTGTGTTAATTTATCTTTCCCCCCACTGCCAGATCCTTCTCTTGAAGGTATCTCACCACTCTGTGCAGCTTGAGTCCTACCGAAACCGGCGGAGAAGCCCTTGCGAATGACTTTTAAGTAACGTGGGGATCTGGAGAAGGGTTACAGGGAGCGGGGAGTGTGGGAACGCGCTTCGCTTGGGCGAGGAGCTCCTTTGTTCTTTTGCAGCGGGGAAGGCGCTGGGCCAAGGTAGTACTGGTGCTCCCTTAGCAACATGTACCCGGTCGCTCCGCAGGGCTGAGAGCCGGCAGCCTGGGAATAGCTGCTCCAAACTCTCATTAGTGCTCCTCTCTCTACCCCTCTCTCCGGCTCGTTTTGCACTTTGGAGTTGTTGCTCAAACCTGCACAGATTCCCTTCAAGCTGTTTGTTGCTGAGTTTAGATGTGGGATGTGAACGTCTTTCCTGGGGGCAGGTCTTGAGGGGGATGCTTCCTAAGGGGAAAGTGAGAGTTCAAGCTCTTCCTCATCATTTCTACCAGTGCTGGTTCAGAAATGCTGTCGATGCAGCATGGTCCCGTTTCTCTCTGCTCCCCTGAGCATCCCCTCACAGCACAGCAAGCCCAGGGCTCTCCCATCCTGTCTCATCTCATCCTGGTAATGCTGCGTCAGTGCCTGTGCTGGTAATTCCAAGATCTAGTCTTGAATCCTCTTCCAGGAGGAAAGGTAGCCTGATTAATAACAATAACAACACACCTAGTGATGATTGGACTTACAGCTGTGTGTGTGTGCATCTGACTGCAGTGCTTAGGGCCGAATTATACTGAGATTTGGGTTGTTTGGTGGGTAAGGAGTTGGCTTCCTCTCTCTGGTGAGGGTGCAGGGCTGGTCCCCCACTAACTTGTCATCTTGGGTGCTACCAACAGGGTGGAATGGGGGGCAGCAAAGGTGTTTCACCTTTGAGTAGCAGGTGAATTAGCAAAATAAGAAGTACCGTTAGATTTTCACACTCTTTTGCTCATTTCTGGGATTTTTGGGGGGAACCTTTACTGAAACCAGTTGAGGATCAAAGCATGGTGAGCATCGACCGGGTGTGTGAGCCAGGGCCAGTGATCTGCCAGCTGGGTTTACACAGCCTGTGGTGCCACAAACAGGAGCACGACCAGAGCTGGTCCCTGTGCATGGTGCTGGTTGTGCTCCCATCCCAGCATCCTCCCCACCCCAAGCACTCGCAAGTCAGAGAAGGGATTTGTGCTGTGTAAGAAGACAACCATGCCACGGTGGAGCATGCCAGAGCTTTGTTGTATAATCCTCAAGCAGTCTGTAACGGGTAGCACTGGCTGCCCCAGGCACACCCCAGGTTATGGATTTATGGATGGGTAGAGCCAAATCAGTGCAGGTCTGATACCAAGGTAGAGCACTGGCACTGAAGGAGGAGAAATGCTGGGCCAGGTAGAGGGGATAGAAGGTGCTCGGCCATTCACAGTAGGAGTACAACAGTATACAGCACCTAATCTGGGTCCCAAACTTATAAATGCAGGCAGCTCCCTGCAGGAAGCTGCCGTTATGATTTCAGTGATTTGTGGAATTCAAACAAATGTCCTCAGGTCAAGACTTCTGTGGGGGAGCTGCATACTCAGACACTTGAGACTTTACAGCTTATCTTGTGCTCCACCACAAGTTTTCCTCTAAAATTCAAGTGATGGAATGCAGGGGAGAAAACAAAGACTTAAAAATAGACTGTTTCCCAGGCTATGTGTTTCCATCAACTGGGAATAAAACAGACTTCGAATGTGGAAGTTGAACATGACTGTGATTATAGGATGTGGCTTATAAAAGTGATCGATTTGCAGACCAATGTAGTGGGTTTTCAAGAAGGTTTTTTATGTGGAGTGCATTAACAGTAATTTCACTTTCCCTCTGTGTTCAGGTTAAAAGTAATACTCATGAAAGTACTTTTCAGACAAAAAATTAATTTAAATGAGCATTAAAAGAATTCTTTTGTAATTTTGAGGATGATATCCTGATGGGAATGAGACGCATCATGATCAAAAAGGGGTGAGGGGTGAAAAAGTGAATCCTTAGCGGTATAGGCAGGGCAGTCAGACAGGTTTTAGGCAGCTCTGCTGGGAGCCTGCATAGCTGGGAGCTGCTCTCAGACCCGGCATTACCAAACCTACCAAAAGCTGCCAAAATGTCTTGTATGGTGCTGAAGTCACAGATGACTAATGTGGGCAAGTAGGCGTGGGGATGCATTCCCGCAGAGCATACAGAAGAGAGGGGAAAAGACAAGGTAAATGTAATCCCGAAAGAGATTCCAGAGGGAACAGCAGCCTGCATACAACTGGGAGCGCGATGGTGTTTTGTGTGTGTCACCTGCTCCTTTCCTAACAAGTGTCTGCTGAGCTAAAGCCCTTGTAATGTGGTTGGAGGTTGTGTGACGGCTGAGGAGCTGTTTGAAATCCCTCAAGTTTTTGGAACACATCTGCAGGGCTTTAGGGGCTGCCTTTGGGAAAGGAGATAAACTCTTATCTACTGCTGTTGTTAGATACGGATCCGAGGAATAGCTGCAGAGTCCTGAAGCTGGTTTGTGGGCAGAGGTGGTGCTTCTGAGCAGCTGCAGTTTTGCTGGGTTTTGGACAAACTCAGATGGGTTTTGGTGATTCTGATTTACAAAGAGAGTCGTGATTTAATCTCCCTGTACTGGAAACGGCACCGAATTCTCTTCTCCCATGACAAACATTCCTCATCACTGGGTTGTAGTTTGATTTCCTCATGGGGTGCATGCGTGGAGCAGTTGCATTAAGGCATCTCTTCTCCTCTGCAGTATTTCAATTACGTTTCCTGATATACAGTACATGACTTAATGGATGACGCACTTGTTAAAAGCTAAACCTGGGTCTAAGCCAGACCTCCCTGAAACAAGTTTGGTGGCTTCTACCCTCAGGATGAAGGTTTCGTAGATTCTTTGCTCAGTCTTAATTGCTGACATTTAAGACCCACGGGACACTCGGAACCGTTACCTATTGGAGGTGGAACTGGCTGCCCCAGGCTCCCGAAGGGAAGGTGCTGGTACTTGCTACCAAAGGTGTTATGAAGACACTTGGCTGGTCCTACTCTGTGGTAGCCTTTTGCTAGTTGTGTTAACAGGAGCAGATGGGGGTTGTTACAAGATTTAGTTTACTTTGTACAACTTAAGCCTAATGTGAGTGTAAAAACTACGCAGATCTCAATGAGTTTCTGCAGTTAAAGAGGAACTAATGCCTTTTGCAGAGAATATGCAACTCCTTTGGGTTTGCTTAATCAAAAAACTAAGTTATATTCAGTGTTATTTCATGGCGATCACTGACATTTGTGTTTTCCAAGTTTATTGCTTTTCTTAAGTACATATCACCTTCCCTTTTACACGCTCCCTTGTTTGCCGTAGTTAAAACAGTCCGTGAGGCACACTGTGTCACTAAAACCTGCTTCAGTGTTTGTATTTGAACAGTTGGATGTTAATACTGATTGTATGTTTCAAAACAAACAGAAAGTTGTAAATAGTAGGTAGATTATTTGCATGTCCAGCTTTAAAGTGAATGTTGCTCAGAGTTGTGACATAATTGAGCAACCTGCTCTAGTGGAAGGTGTCGCTGCCCGTGTCAGGGGGTTGGAACTGGATGAGCTGTAAGGTCCCTTCCAACCCAAGCAAATCTATGATTCTATGATCACTTCCGTGCTTTCATGTGGGAAGAGTGATGCCTTCTTTGTTGTAATGATGTCACTCCTGTCAATACACAACCATGGACATGGTGCGTTCCAGAAAGTGCTGTAAGAATAAGGAAACTTCCTGCAGGTCCACGGGAGTAACTTTACTTGCATCTTTCAGGTTTGATTCCTTATCCTTTTCCCCCAAGATCTAACACAACGTTTCTCTTTCTCTTGCAGACCATGCCATCTCTATGACGGTTGCTTGTTAAGCTAAATCTGCATGCCAGAAGACTGTCCTTGGTGGATCCAAGGGCTTTTGGGGACTCCAGCCTCTCCCCGGTTTTTCCGTGTGTGTGTGTTCCTCTAGAACTTTCAAAACTGTTTCTCCAAAGGGTTTTGCAGAAACTTAGACTGTTTTCTAAAGCAGAAGCACCCGAGTCCACAGCAGTAGTGATGGGCAGCGTGCGAACCAACCGCTACAGCATCGTGTCTTCGGAAGAGGACGGCATGAAGCTGGCAACCATGGCCGTTGCCAACGGCTTTGGGAATGGCAAGAGTAAGGTACACACCAGACAGCAGTGCAGGAGCCGCTTCGTCAAAAAAGATGGCCACTGCAACGTCCAGTTCATTAACGTGGGGGAGAAGGGACAGCGATACCTGGCAGACATCTTCACCACTTGCGTGGACATCCGCTGGAGGTGGATGTTAGTTATCTTCTGCCTGACTTTCATCCTCTCCTGGCTTTTTTTTGGCTGTGTGTTTTGGTTGATTGCACTGTTGCATGGGGATCTGGAGGACCAAGAGAATAGCAAACCTTGCGTCTCTCAAGTGAGCAGCTTCACCGCAGCCTTTCTGTTCTCCATTGAGACCCAGACCACGATCGGCTATGGCTTCAGGTGTGTCACAGACGAGTGCCCCATTGCAGTGTTCATGGTGGTTTTCCAGTCTATAGTAGGCTGCATCATTGATGCCTTCATCATTGGTGCTGTCATGGCAAAGATGGCTAAGCCAAAAAAGAGAAACGAAACTCTAGTCTTCAGCCACAATGCCGTGGTGGCCATGAGAGATGGAAAGCTGTGCCTGATGTGGCGTGTTGGAAACCTGAGGAAAAGCCACTTGGTGGAGGCACATGTGCGAGCACAGCTCCTCAAATCCAGGATCACGTCAGAAGGGGAGTACATCCCCTTGGATCAAATAGACATCAATGTAGGCTTTGACAGTGGGATAGACCGTATATTCCTGGTCTCCCCAATTACAATAGTGCATGAAATAGATGAAGACAGTCCTTTGTATGACTTGAGCAAACAAGACATGGACAATGCTGACTTTGAAATTGTAGTAATTTTAGAGGGCATGGTGGAAGCTACTGCCATGACTACCCAGTGCCGTAGCTCATACCTGGCGAACGAAATCCTCTGGGGCCACCGCTATGAGCCCGTACTCTTTGAAGAGAAAAACTACTACAAAGTGGACTACTCGAGGTTCCACAAAACATACGAAGTGCCCAACACACCCATCTGTAGTGCCAGAGACTTAGCAGAAAAGAAGTACATTCTCTCTAACGCAAACTCCTTTTGCTACGAGAATGAAGTGGCCCTCACCAGCAAAGAGGAGGACGAGATTGACACTGGGGTGCCTGAGAGCATGAGCACAGACACCCACCCGGACATGGACCACCACAACCAAGCAGGGGTGCCTCTAGAGCCACGGCCGCTACGGCGGGAGTCGGAAATATGACTGGCAGACTCTTCCTCTCTCTTTTGGTTGAAAGGAAAAACCAATACACCTATCGGTCAAAGGCACGTTGACCTGAGAAGTTGGCCCAGAACAGTTTTCAGACAACGGTACTGTTGAAGAGTGGTGTGAAGGCAAGCAGACCTGAGAAACCCGGGCTGGTTTTAGGGCTGTCCTCAGAGGAGGGACGACAGAAAATGAACTCTAAACACAAAGCACTAAACATGTCTAAGTATGAACAGAAGGCACATATGTTGTAGAATAAATTATGTATATATTTTTTTACAAAACTTGAACTTGCAGGCAAGCTTTGGTTGGGTTATTATTATTTTTGTTTTCAACTTTTTCCAGAATGCTTCTCTCTAGGGAACAAGAATGTTTTTAATGGCATAACAAAGGCAAGAATCTGCCTTATTATTATTATAATTATTTTTTAAAGAGCTGCTGCTAACTACATGAACACAAATGGTTATTTTTGTTGCAGTGTAGTTTTTTATTTTTCTCTTGTGTAATTTAAAAACTAAACCAGAATAAGTCAGTGTTGAACTTTTGGGGTTGAAAAGCTTCAGAGAGGCTGATGTTGCCAGAAAGTCTAAACTCCTTTTGAGGCCAGTAGGTTGAGAGCTCGAATCAATTTCTCTCTTTCCAATTACATAAGGGGCATTATGTAGGAACAGGCCAATCAGTTGCCTCCAGCAAAATTATGATTTTTTGGGGGGGGGGGGAGAATTTAATTCTCTGTCTAAAGGAAATAAAACATATATATAGACACATAAAAAAAGTACTAAGTTAAAACTACCTAAATGGATACCAAAGAAAATGCAGAGTTTTGCACAGTGGAGTTTATTTTAAAAAAGAAAAAAAAAAAAAAAAGGTGGTTTTTCATTAAAAAAACAA
>NW_009918561.1:6525-45955 GCF_000696875.1 Nestor notabilis
TGTGTGGTTTTTTTTAAAAAAAAAAAAAAAAAAAAAAAGGCTTCTTATTTTTTAAAAAAAAAAAAAAAGATTTCAAACCTCAGACACTTTTTTTGGGTTTGTTTGGTTTTGTTTTTTTTTTTCTCTTTTCTTTTTACGACCTTTATTTTGCACCTTATTCGAGAAGCTTAAGACTTGGATCTGAAGTGAGCTAGGACTCCTCCCCTTCCCTTCTGCTCTTCTATGGGGAAAGAATCCCTAGGGAGAAATGCAGTTGGGGGAAAGCAGGCAAGCACCCAGCTGTCCTCTTGAGCAGAAGGTCCAGTGTCCCAAACCAGTGCTGGACCTCAGCCTCTCCAAAACTGAGCCACCCTCTGCAGGCATCTGCCCTGAGCCCCCGGCTCTGTTGTGTTCCTGCTCAAACCATGCCAGGACCACACAAAGCTGAGGTCCAGTCTTGAGACACAGATGAGCCATGTAGGAAAATTTCCCCAGGAAGAGGTTTTTGGAGAGGAAGGGAAGAGGGTAATGGAGAGGAAAAGAGAAAACAACTTTTATAACACAGCACTTGAGAATGGCGCAGGGTTTGTAGTATGTTTTGTAAGTAACGCTTCTTCTCAGCAGGGCAAGGGTGTCAGAGGGAAGGATATTTTCCATCTCCATATTTTTCCATATTTAAAGAAGAAGGGAGATTTAGGTTGAATATAAGGAAGAAGTTCTTTAATGTGAGGATGGTGAGGCGCTGGAACAGGCTGCCCAAGGAAGTTGTGAATGCTCCATCGCTGGTATTGTTCAAGGCCAGGTTGGATGGGGCTTGGAGTAACCTGGTCTAGTGGAAGGTGTCCCTGCTTATGGCAGGGCGTTGGAACTGGGTGAGCTTTAAGGTCTCTTCCAACCCAAACCATTCCATGATTTGGGGAGGATGAGGCTACAAAGCAAGGTTCTCCTCCTGCCTCCTCTCCCTGGCAACCACCTGAGTGGTCAGTGGATGAGACACATCACCGAGCTCTGAGCAGATGGTGTGACTTTGAGTGAAGCTCTGGCTCTAGCCATATTTCGGCTCCTTCACCCAGAAGGCTTTAAATTCTCTGTGCCTCTAAGATCAAGGAGATGGTGAACCTGCGCTTAACGCCAGCTCCCTGAGGAGCAGGTGGAGAGGGGTGGTGGTGGGGACAATAATCCTAGTCAACTCTTGCAGTATTGGATCACTGTATGCCATTAAAAAACAGCTTGTTCTAGGTCTAATGTCTTCTGCAAACGGATATCTGTGAAGGCCTCTGGCCCCTTCCAGCCCTGCCTGAAAGAAATGCCTGCAATGAAATGGTTTCTGATAAGATGGTATCTGCAGTTGGGTGGGTTTGAAACTGTGGAAATTCGACATTGTAAACATGGATTTGGCTACTAGAGAGGGCAGATGATTAAATGCAAGTACTAAGGCTGTTACTGGGATGGGGGAATGTGAAAGGAGGGAAAGGCTGAACATATAAAGGCGATTGGATTGCAGTTTCTGGGTCAACAGTAGTGAAGACAACTGAGTGCTGCTAGTGCTGCTATTGTGATATTCTTGTAAAACCTAAACCAAAGAGTATTCAGTGAAACAGAAGGTGCATGGAAATGCAATGGGGAAGGGATGGAACAGGGAGGCTGATCCGGAGAAAGGGGTCCTGTTCTCCAGGTCAGCGTCACCCAGGTGCACAATGCTCCCACTAAATGATACTTGAGATATTTGAGGGAGGGATGAGAGACAGGGGATGGGAAATGCAGGATCCAGCTTGTTTCTTTAAAGCAAAAGAAGTTCAGAGAAACAAAGAAGTGAAAATCCCCTCCCCTTACCATTTGTGTTGCAGAGGTTCGGGGCTTGGGGGATTTTCTTTGTTTTGTTTTGTTTTTCAAGTCAGTTTTTCAGAACTATTTTTAAAATGTACATTTTATAAAGTTTATCAAGTATTTTCGTATTTAAAGCCAAATGTAAATAGAAGTCTGTAAAGGAGGACAAGGAGAAGAAGAAAAAGAAAAGGCCACACAAAGTATAAATCCTGCTCGGCAGTCTCAGCTAGCTAGTACCTAGATGCTACCGGTTAGCATGAGTTTTAGCAATTACTTGCAAGCCTTATAGGATTCCTAATGCTATGAACTTCTCTTTATTTATTTTTTAAGCAAGAACTTCATTTGAAAACCTGTTGTAGTTACTGGCATTTTTCAGAGTTACCAGCTTTCCGAGTGCTTGTCAAGGGTGTGCATTGTGGTAAATCCACTGCACTCTCTGCCACCTTCTTTTTCTTCTCTTTTCTCTCATAGCCCTTTGTCTTTGCCGGTTGAATCTTACATTGCAGAATTGCACTCAGCCTCTGGCTCCGGGAAGCTGCTAGAAAGAGACCTGCAATGTACACTCCATGGTACCCTTTCCCCTTTGTCCATCAATTCTGTATTTCTCAACACGCTGTGATAAGCCCGGTGTAGGACAGACTATTGTAGCACAGTTCCACATCAGCAGATTGGGTTAGTCATTTAAAAGTACTGTTATTTTTAAGGACTACACAGTGACTGACAACGTTTCTTCAGTTCCTGGTGAGCCTGGGCCAAGCTGATGCTTGATTAAGGGCCCTTCAAACGGACTGAGCTCTACCCACAGACTCCAACCTGCATTGGTTCAGCCTCTTTATTATCAAGGATAAAGTTGGCTCAACTGGCTCGCATGGAAGGTTTATGCTCTATTTCGCTTAGGGGCTGGGGGGAATATGTTATTTCTGCCCTTCCCTGAAAATACTTGAATGAGACACATTGTCTAAAACATAATCCTGCATGCAGTGACAAAAACATTTCCGAGGCAGGTGGGGATGGATCCGCTCCTTCCTCTGTCCCTTCCGTGCGAGTTGTCCTTGGTTGAGTAGCAAGGGTAGAAATCATCACTTATTCACTGTGTTTAAGGATATTCTCTCCCAGCCATAATAAACTTCTGTGTTGTTAGTTTAGCGCTCACTCTTCTCGGAAAAGACAAAGGGTCCAGATACTTCATTTGTTCTCTTAGGTCTTCTTTTTCATGATGGATTACAAGGTAAAACTGAGAAGTACTGTAATGTCTTTAAATTATGGCTGCTCATGACCATTGTACAGCAGAAGGGTGCTGCATAGTTGCCATCCCACAGCCAACGAGAAACTGATTTTGTAATGACTTTTGGCCTGCAGCTATTGTAAGGTGAACAATCTAGGCATCTGACAGTTGTCCATTACTATTTTCCTGTTTGCAGCCTTTTTGTATCAAAGTCTTCCTAATGTACTGCACAAATTGTGGATTGTACAGATTTTTATATATTATGTCTTATTTTATTATTTCTAAATAAATAAAAAAAACGAGAATGAATTGATGCATGCAGTGTGTGTGTAAATGAGCTGGGAGAAGGGTCTGAATGTTATAATACGTTATATAGCTGTGTTTATGGCTGACTGAGCACAGGCATTGTCTGAAGCACTTTAGGACAGACAGGTCGTTCTCTTTGTTGACAAAAGGCAGGAGGAAAGGTGATACCATCATTATACCATCATTATTTCCCAGATGGGAACACATGCAATGCAGCATAAGGCAATTTGCACAGAAGGAAGATCTGCCCAGAGAGACAGGCTTTCTCAAGGTCCTACCTGGAGCTCCAGAGCTCCAGATCATGAGTTACAAGTTGGATGAAATGGAAAAAACCCTCCAAGTCTGTGTAAACTACAAAGCAGGGGAGAGAGGAGGGGAATGAAAGCACAGGGTATAAGCGAGCGCATTGAAAGATTTGGAGAGGGATTAAAAAATTAAGCAGGAAACTCATCTTCAAATCCCTGTGTTTCATGTCTGCCTGGAACATCCCCTTATTGAAACGATGCTCCTCAGCTCAGCTCAATTCCAAACACGCTCGTGGTAATCTTCGTACGTGTTTCATCCTTCTGGAGTCCTGAGCCTGATGTTGCAGGCGTGGAGCTGGGGTTTGTGTAACGGGATGGGGAAGCATAACAGGGCCTGGAGTAACCAAGAGGCTCCGTGCCCTTGATTGCTGGGTTGGGAAGCTCCTTTCCCATGTGTTTAGGGCAAATACTGAGGCTGCCCAACCATGACTCAGCTTGGAACTGCTGATCTCACTGGAATGCAGCACCCTGCAGAGGCTGAGGACGACCATGGTGCATTTCAGTGCAATTGTGACCCTCTGCTGATTTTCCAAGCTTTTAATCAGCCTGCAATGCTGTTGAATGACACCTCGGATGGAGCCCTAACCCTATCGCAAAGGACTCCATTTATAAATCCAAATCTACTTCTCAAATCTAATGGTCTCTTGGAAAGCTTATAATAATAATAATAATTACAGGGCTGGATTTAGAGATACAGATTAGCTGTCACAGCCTGGATCTGCTTATTCTCCCTACTGTAAAGCATGCTCTGTGAGAGCCACTCACTGCTCCGACCCCAGCTTTGATGTTTGCTGCTGGAGCAGCAGGTCTCTCTATAGTCTGCCTGGCTCACTCTGGTTGCCTAAATAATTAGCACCCTCTCCTGTCAGTGCCTTTTCCTTCTCTTGCTGGCCACTGGTCCGGTCAGGTGGAGTCAGCATAAATATAGCAGCAAAACACAGATGGTGTCTTTTGGTAGCTAGCAAGGTAATAGCTGAGATGTCCTCCTTCCCACACTAGCTGGATGCATCAAGCATGCAAAGCCCCACTCTGCCCTCCACCCCATTACAGCTGCAACGGCTTTCCATGGAAATTAGAGGATGAGTAAAACCAGCTGAGTGGTTGTGGAGTCTGAGTTTAAAATGACAAAGTTTCAGGTGAGGGAACAGGAGCAAGTCTTTGTGAATTGAGCAGCTATGTGGGAGTAGTGCTTGTTGAGAGCAACAGCAGCATGTAACTGCTCCCAGCAATCCTGTGGTTTTTCTAGGAGCAGGAAGGCTGTCCTAGGAGCACATGCTACTAGGTGAGTACCTGCAACATCTCATGGACTGTTCATTTTGCACCCAGCTCAAACATCAGAGGCAGAAGCAGTATCACCAGCTCCTGCACCACACTGGGACCTGCAGCAGGCTGCCCCATGCTTCTGGCAGTTCTCCAGATGGATCTGAAATCCGTAGCTGAATCCTGCCATTCATCTTATGCCTTGGGTGGACTTTATTATATAAGGAGTTAACATTATTTTATAACCCTTTCTTTTTAGCTTGATGCATTGCCTTTGCTTTGTCCTCTCCGGCAGGTCACAGAGATGTTCCTGCTGGTTTGCTGGTGTCTGGGGACAGGACAGTAAAGTGGAAGCAATGAAAGTTATAGAAAGGTCAAGAATATAAAAATGAAATATGAGTCTGGAAAAGATCTTTTTTATTTTTCTCCTTCTAAAGTTTTCTCTGAAGTACAGTCTTTAATCTGTAACATTTACAGCTTGTTTGAGTGTGTAAATCCAGGTGGTTATATGCTAACCAATGCGTTTTATAGGTTAGGGTGGGCAGGACAGGAAGGGGGTTACAAACACACCTGCTTCAGCAATATATCCATTTTATATTATCCTTTATAATATTTCCCAAACTTTTCCTTCTTTACTGCTTGGATTTCAACCTGTAGATATTGCAAACAGATTTTATTTAAAGAATCACCTACATTGAGTCTCATTCAAATGACATGTATGTTAAACTATGAAATACTTATTGAACCACCTGGGAAGCTGTGCAAAAGGGAGTCACGAGCTGCAGCAGAGGTCTCCTGTCCTTGTTGGACACCCTCCTTCTTCCACCTCCCAGTAACAGCAGATTTCAGTGTAAGTCATAAGTTAGGTCTTGTATGCCCAGATGTGGCCTTGCTCTAGTTATTCCTCATATCTAGACAGAAGGGGGAGGATCCTCCCTTACTTCCTCCTGATGGAAGAGGCACGCTGGCTCCTTGGGGAGACCTTCCCTATTGCTGCAGGTAGGAAACCAAAGGTTTTGCTTTCCAGGATTGATATTTTACTAACTCCTCCTTAGTTTTATAGGCAAAATATCTCAATGTGCATAAACTGTATTTGATATGCAAATTAGCTCATTAATTATTTTGCATTACATGGCATGCAAGATACCTTATGTCTATGCTTGTGTTTCATTCAGGCTCGGAGCAGCAGGGCCACGGGGCTCACTGTGCTGCCTGTGCCTCCTCCAGCCTGCTGATACTGATTCTCAGTTGTCAATGCAGAACAAACTAGAGCACTCAGGTCACTACCTGTGAAATTTCCTCATTATTAGGCTTTGAGAACGATCTGGTTGCTGGTGTTGCTCAGGACTAATGAACTCCAAGATGCTGCTTCCACTGAAGTCGTTACTGGAGTTCCATTTAATTGATATGTAATAGGCTGTTAAGAGGAAAGGATAGATTTCTACAGTTCAATAGCATAGAACAGGGATGAACTTCACCCTGGGGCAGGGAGATTACCCAGAGAAATCACACTGCTTTAGCTTGATTTTTGAAGTCTTTTAGTATTCTCGAGCGGTGCAGTGGCTGTTAGCATTTCCATATTCACCCTTCTATTTCTCTGTGAATCCTTTGCATGCACACAGAGAACACAAGACAGACCAAGCAAATACTTTTTCCTCTTTCCCGTGTTGATACTTGTGCTGGAAAGGTAGAAGCAGATCAAAAAGTTGGTATTTTCTCTGTTTACACCTTAGGCAAGAGAGCTTTGGCTGTCTGCAGTTGACTCTGGATGTGTCTGTGATCCACAGAGGGAATTTCATTCTTTCTTCTGCAACAGAGCTTGGCGAGAGATGTCTACCCTCTAATAAGAAGCCCAGCAGCTAATTGAAGAGGGGGGTGGCAAAAAGCTTTAAAGGAAAAATAAAGTGAATAAAGGTATGGAGCTGCTCAAATGCACGCACTGCGTTTCAGAGCAAATGGAGTGCAAACATGCTCCATCTGCTCTTTTAGCACACTGAGTAGCTGCATCTGAAGGAGACCAATCTGCAGGGTTTGGGGTGGTTGTGGCAGTAGTATCTGGGAAATGAAAGCAATGAATTCAGTGGAGGAAGGCATAACATCACCTACATCCTGCTTTGCAAAGGCTGTGCTGATGGTGCTCTTGCAGATCTCGGTGTCCTCAATGTCTCTTCTCTTCTCCGTACCTGGCCAGCCTGCAAACCTGATTCCACATGGGATATTGCCTCTGGCAGTACCAGTGGGTAGAGAGGCTGTGGGGCTGGTGCATGGTCACTCCTGTTTGCAAAGCCAAGGGGATTAAAAGCAGTTAGGGAAGCCCTGATTTATCCTAATTACAGCCAGGGCTGGAGCTGTGTTAGAAGCTTTATCTCAAGCTTTCCAAACCTATCTCCCAGTGGGCTCAGGAGTTTCTTTCTGCCCTTCTCATTCTGTCCCCCTTCTTTTCTCTCTTGTCCCAGTAACAATCATCACCTGCTTTGACCTCAAGGACCCTTGTGGGTTTGCTATTTACCTTTATAGCTGCCATGTTTCAATGTAGTTGGTATTTTTATTTATATATTCAATGTCTTGGTATTTTCAATATTTATAGCTCATTAACTCCCGCGATGAGATCCTTGTGCAGTTTTTCAGGCTTGGTGTTCAATGAGGAGGGGTTGCCAGAATTGCTGTGCCTGGCCCTTGGCGTGTTATCTGTCAGTCTTTCTACTGAATTAACTCAAGGTATGCATTGACTAAACAGCTTTAGAACCATTGGGCAAACAGACTCTGCAAGATTCATGAATTAATGCAAATCAGCTTCAAATATGTCAGCCCAGCTCCTTTAGGAATCCCTGGACCTCAGCGTGTTGTGACAGTTCTTGTTTAAGCAAATCTGGATCTTTCAGTGCGAATAACGAGAGTGCTTTCATCCTGAGCGGTATTACCAGTGAGACTAATGTGCCATTCTCCTTCTTAAAACTGTGGTCTCATCAGATATAAATTAAACCACTGGGAGAGCAGGGAAAGAAAATGTGAGTAGCATTTGCATGTATTGTCCCTCCTTTTCATCTGCCTCTGGAATCGCATCACGGTGTCTTTTTAATGCCGATACTGCTGTTACAGTAAATGATTCAACAGCCGCAGTCATTTCATATTCTGGGGTTTCAGACGTGGAGGTTTTGTTACTCATGTAGATTACGTGCATGTATTTGAGGTATAATTCATGATGTATTGTTTGAAAGCCTCATTCACACACTTTAACTCTTGCAGGTTTCCTTCCATGGCTGTTTCCATGTCCCTGGGAAGATTGCTTCAGATAATGGCTGTTGCTGGTGGCTGTTCAGGAGGAAGCTTCCCAACACGTTTACAGGTAACTTTATCTACTCTAAAGGCTCACGGAGTTTTGCTGACACCCAGTTCATTATCCACAGGAGCACGTAAACCCTGGGAGCTTCCGTGACCATGGATGGGGTCTGCCTTTTGCCACTGACCTCCTGCTGTGCTTGGGCACGCTTCCTCTTCTTCTGCCACCGTACAGATGTACTACTCATTATTTCCACTGGTACTGTGAGAGTCCATCGTGACTGTTACTCACAGCACTACTCTGTATTATTTGCACTGGAAAATGTAAGCATGACCACTCAAATATATTACTGCCCCTAACACATCTTCCGAACGAAACACCTTCAGCCCGTTCCAACATGGTAGATTTTGCTTCAGATAGGAGATGACCACATTCCTTCCCTGAAGTTTCTCTCCTCCGCATATCAAAAAATGTTAACAAACAGGCATAATATATGCCCTGGGGAGCAGAGAAAGCTGCTTTTCTTTTTCTTGGCTGGCTTAATTCATGCTGGAGTTGTGTGACTTTTCATCTCTGCAGGCAGACGAAAAGGCTAACTCCCCGTGTAAAGTAACATGATGAATTGTGGAAAAATAACTTGCTGGCTTTCCTAAGAAACTCTCCTCTGCAGCTCCTCCCCTCACGGTACTCCTTCCAGCGCCCCAGAATTCACTGCATCAGTGCATGTTATGGCACCTTTGGGATGTGTTAGTCATAAGAATGAAGCTACTGGTGCTTTGCAGGCATATTTTAACTCTGGCTCTCGCATGAGCGCTCTGACACATCTGTGCTGTCTGCACGTCTGGGTAGCGTTTGCTTGCGGGTGCCTCCTGGGATTCCAGACAGCTCAAAAAAAGGAAGCATCTGATTTATATTGGTGAAGGTATGCGTGAGGTCCTTTTGTTGTTCTCTGGTGGTGGTGAGGGCTTTGGGGTACAGGGTTGATGTGGGATGAAGGCAGGAGTGATGGCTCGAATGGGAACTTTGGGATTGTGTTGTAATATCCAGCTCCAGCTCTGTTGTTTCCCTTCTGAACACTGTAGGGTGGCCAGAGAGAGGGGAGACTGTGTTTGCTCATCCAGTCTTGCTCGTGTACCCCTATGTATTAATTTCTGCACTGGGAATATTGTACCTTAGCTGCATTGCCCTGATCCCTTGGCATGCTGATCACTGCATGGGGCTACTTGTGATGTTCCATCCCCTGTGACCAAAAGACATCAGGAACTGAGAAAATACAGCCTCTGGGCATTTGCACTGGCATCAGGAGGATCCTCTGCCAAGCTGCCGCCACCACGTACCAAATTGCCCGTGTAATTCTGCCCCTTGTGCAGCAGACGTGAAATGGGCTTGATCTGAGCCTGTTTTCATTTGAATTCATTCAGATCTCAGAATTAATCTGTAATTGCATATAATTAACTTCTCACAGGACGCTTTTGAGATGAGAGCTGATAAGCGAGTGCTGTGCATTGTATTATGGATGTTTTCTTCTGGATACATCCCTGTCGGGTCCTTCTGCTCTCGGATGCTGTAATATGGACTAATTTCTGTGATTTTGGTTTATATGCAAAAAGGTGAGATCAAACCTGACTCTCTGTTTTTGCATGTAAGGGTAGAATTCCCAGTTTACCCCTGCAGGTTTAGTACCAGCCCTGGTTTGGAAAACTTCTCTTATACTTCTTAGGCCAAATCTAATGTAACCAGCAATGACTGAGCAAATACCAAGGCTTATTATCAAGCAGTGTGTTATCCACCAGCAAATATACTAAGGTCAGTAAAACTTTAAATACTGAGGTGTCTTGAATTAAAACACTTGGGTATTGCATGTATATTCAGTCTACTACATCTATATTCCGTCCTCCTGTGCTCTGGGTTGTTTGCTCATGTTTTGCACATAACCATAATCATTGTATGGAAAAGAAGGGCCAGGCATGGTCTGAAGGAAAACTGTTCCAGCCTGTCCACATTACATGTTCTCATGTTTAAGAGGCTGTAGCGCAGAGAGCAACCTTTTTCTGCCTCAAAATGAATGACCAGATAGAGATCTGGTGCACAAGCAGAGGAACACAAATACAGTGAAACAGCTGAGTATTGTGGCCAGCAAAGGTTTTGTGAAATGAAATGCTGTTTTTGTTCTTCCCCTTAGGGAACAATAAGAAAACTTCTCTTTGTCCATATCTCTTTCTGAAACAAGCTCCATGACTGGTCGCAACCTGTAATAAAAATGCCATATGCAAGGGAATATATTTAATATTGGGGAAGCAGAAAAGAACGATATGATCTGTTTGGGCTTTGAAGGTAAATGTTTAGACATTTTTTTCCTTTAAAATAATCTGTGATAGATGCTGGTTAGCTGACTGGGAAATGAAATCACGGAGGATTTATGCCGTTAATGACAGGCTATGATGTCAAAGACATTTGGCCTGTAGCCATAACCTTTTGTGTGGCTCTGGTTCATTCTTATAAATAAACAGGACTGCTGCCTGGGTTGGAGTCCCCATCACTTGGGAACACTGAGAACTGGGCTAAGGAGAGCACTTAGAAATATGGAGCGAAAAACAGTAAGAAGTTGGTTTTTTCCCCTTAGTTTTATGCAGCAGGGCTGTGTTAATGTTGAAAGAAGCACCAGATTACTGAAATAACACCAAAACCAATCTCACTTTCTGAAGCTCTGCTCTGTCACAGTGATTTACAACTAGTCAAAAGCCTAGACACATCGTCAGCAGCGTACATCACGGTGATTTGTGTTCTTCTTGTCCCATTTGTAGTATAAATAAGCAGACTGGGCTGGCTTTTATAGTCATGCTCAAGTGGTACCCAAGGCTTGCATCAGGTGGAAGTGGTGGGAGCACTCACCCTGCCCAAGGAGGGTGCAGGGGCAGGTCCACAGCACCCAGCCAAGAGAGAAGCAAACCCCAAGACACCCATTGCAGTAACCTCTGCAAGCAAGCTGCAAATCTGACTGCAGAGAGACAGGGAAGCCCTGAAGTACATGTAAGTCTCATACGTACCATATCTGTCCCCTTAAGGAATTTACAGGCATAATTTTAATCCTATTTTGCCAGGCAATGGACAGGATTTGCTTGCAGCTGTTTCGGCTGTTTGATACATGGGAAGGCTTCATTCTGTTGTTATTGGTGTCATTTCTCTTTTCACACAGAGTGATTTTGTATTCTGTCCTCTGTGGCTGTGTTGCTGATGGTTTGCAGGTACTGGACCAGTGGCAAGGTGAGGCTGTGTGGCTGCATTTAAACCCTATGAGGATTGAAGTCCTCTCACCAGCATAATTACCAGCACCACACTGGTAAGCGTTACCCCTAAGGGGGTTTTCAAAGCCTGAGTGGAGTAAGCTCTGTGTCCTGCAGGTCTCTGGTTCCTAAACCTCCAGTGACTTCAGCAAACCATGTCTGTACCATGTGATGCAGCATCAATCCAGCCCTGGGATTTGGATGGGGATCGAGCAGGACTGTGCAGCATATGCAGGCAGAGAGTGTTCCTGAAACCTGCCTTATGACTAATGAATCATAAAATGGTTTGGGTTAGAAGGGACCTTTAAAGCTCATCGAGTTCCAACCCAGGGAGGGGTTTCTGAAGTGCTGTTTCAATGCCCCAACCCTGGCAGCGTTCAAGACCAGGTTGGATGGAGCTTGGAGCAACCTAGTCTAGTGGAAGGTGTCTCTGCCTGTGGCAAGGAGTTGGAACCGGATGAGCTTTAAGGTCCCTTCCAACCCAAACAAGTCTGTGATTCTATGAAAATGCCCTTGACATCAAGGAGAAAAAGGGAATCCTGATGCCCAGAGGAAGGGTAGGGTTCTTAACCTGAAATATGGCAGTGTAACTATTGGTATTGTCAGATCTCACAGCCTACAACGTTATTTTTAGGGACCCATCAAATTCACAAAAAACTCTCTCAAATAATTTCAAAAGAACTTCACTTGAAGACTGTTTATTTTGCACAAATATAAATCATTGTTCCAGCTAAACATGTATTGGCTCAGAGCAATAATATTTTGTGCTGAAAGAAGGCAGGGGTTTATTAAGTATTAATATACGGTTTGCAGCGTGGGTTAAAGTTCCTCTCAGCATGTATTATAACTTTGCCCAGGGGACTTAATTCCTGAGGGAGAGAATGTTTCTGCTTATGGGTTTTGAAAGTAAAGAAAAAAGTATATTCACAGGGTGTAAATAAGCCATTATATGGGATGCTTTGTTCAGAATTCTCCTGCATTTTGAGCACTGGTGATAATTAATGGCATGAGGTAATTAATGACAGAGCTTTGCTGAGCACAGTGCTTTGCTGAGCACAGGTACTGTGCTCATGTCCAGGGCAAAAGGACCTGAGTCATTTCTGTGCCAGGCTCTTGCTTTTAAACCCCTGAGACTGAGGCAGACACTGGCAGTTGTGCCAAGGTCAGACGATGACATTACAGACTGAAACTCCAACTATCTGTAGTCGGAGAGAGGAAGGAGATGGAAAATGCCAAGGTGGAGGTACCGGGAGAGAAAGCTTTAGTGGGAAGGGAAAAGGCAGCTCCTCAGCCAGGGTAGGGTGTGTGCAGGAAGGAGTCTTGAAGAAAGATGAGTGGGAATTGTGTCTTTCAGTGAATTATGAAGATGCGGTGGGGTGTCAGCTTGTAAATCATACAGGGACTTCTGGCAACTGTAACACAAAAGCCTCTGAATACACAGAGATGAGGAAAAGCTTTGGGAGAAATGTTTGTTTCTTTCTCCAAAGGCTCATCAGGCAGGTTGGTGTTTATTGAATATTTATTAAGACTTTTGATAGCACGAACACAACTCCCAGGCTGGTTCAGTGACCATATGACACTTCTGGGCACAGGGCACTGCTGCTGGCTGTGATCCCCAGGCTTGGTTACACTCGATTTGGGCTGTGGTGACTCTGAGCATCCCTCCCTGTCAGCAGTGAGAGGAAATCCCATGGGAAGCAGCACCGAGGAAGCATCAGAGAGGAGTCAAGGCTGTTTGCTGCACGTTTGGATGCAGTGTCGTGTTGCTCCAGAAGACAGTAAGATGTAATCGTCGGATTTTTCTTTATCATTGTTTTGAGGGGATGTTTTAAGCTTTATCTAATTGGAGGCTGTGAGACATTCTGAGACAGAATAGTCATTTGTGAATGCAAGGCAACACCATATTATTTCCACTGCTTTATCCCATAGATTTGAAGGGGGGGGGCGGAATCCCCTTGAAGATGAAATAATCCTGGTGGAGCAAGCCTGTAGCATCAGCTGGAAACTCCGTGCAAGACTGAATTGTGAACTTTCAAATGCAGTGTGTTGCCTCTAGTATAAATTCCCTTAATTCTGTTCTTGGTGGTTTTGGTCCTTTAGACTTAAATGCAGAACTGGTTCTTCTTGTGCTTGGGAAATGATAAAAGACCTTTTTACAGTCTCAAAATGGGCTTCTTTTTTCTGAAGAAACAAAGCAATTGCATACAAACAACTCTCATCTGTTGTCTGAAGAGTCCCTTGGCCGAATTGTAAATCGTTATATAAAGTACACCAAAAAGAAGAAAGATTGGGGCATAAATGACTTTTGGAGCTGTCTAGTCTAGGGTTCTGTAAGGTAATTAAAACAAGGAGACTTGCTGATCTATAGAAGGGTCAATGGAACAGGGCAGTGCTTTGAACCATGGTCTCATTAAGACACAAGTGCCTCTGTCACTTCCCAGGTTGTTTATAACAGAGAGCTTATTCCTCAGCAGTCAATAACAGGACATAAATCACAGCACAGAAAGAATTATTCCCAGTTTATGGGCCAGATCCTCAGCTGGTATAAAGCATTGTTGCCCCAATGATGTCACCTCAGCCATGCTTTATTTAGACAATCCAGAGATCTGTCTCATACTGTTCTCATTTTATTGGCTTTTATTGAGTCATTCTGTAGGCACGGATTTTTCATATATGAAATGAAGGTGGAGATAATTGAGGTATGTGAAAAGTAACTGTAAAATTTTCAAGGGAAAATCTGAATTGTTCTCTTCCTCCCCCCTTTCATTTTATTAAACAATTACCATGTGGATTTTGGTCAGCTCATAATCATTAAAATATAATCTTGCCCCATATTCAAGGCCAGGTTTGATGGGGCTTGGAGCAACCTGGTCTAGTGGAAGGTGTCCCTGCTGAAGATCAACTTTGGTCCATTGACTGAGCCAAGAGGGGGTATAGGACATGCCCAGCGAACCTCCTTCCCTCAACCAGGGAGCCAAGGTGAGCACAATATCTGCTTTAAACACCCGCAACACCAATTTTAAAGTTCCCACCTATCCAACCACTGAAACAGTCCAGCTTTGCTCCTCTCAATTTCACCTCGGCATCATGCCTGAGGAGTGTAGCATAGACAGTTGGGTAGCAAGCAAGTAATACTCCTCAGCCTAAAGCTCCTCTAATAAAACATTATCACTAATAACTAATTAAACTTACAAAAGATCATGTCTGGTTTTGTGGCAGTGGTTACTGTGAGCAAGTGTGGCAGTATGAGGTCATTTTTATATGTCCTGGTTGTATTTCATCACACTGATGTCAGGACAGATGTCACCATTGTGAGTACCATATTTATGAAGCTGGAGATCAATATTAAATACTGGATTTAGGATCCATTGACAGAGTTGTAGCCCTGGCTGCATTCGACCTTCTTCGGCTGATGGGAAGCCAGAGGGGTTTTTCCATGTCATTCAGTTAAAGGAGTTTCCACTGCCTGGCTTTCTCCTCTCACCACACCACTGCACAGTGACAACGTTCATTTGGAATTAGGAAGAAAAAGGATCCCTCTGAGGAAAGAGTAAAAATTCATGGAAGAAATCTCCAGAGAACAAAACATCAAACCAGGAAAGAGCCCAAATGTGAGGAAACAGCCAAGGACTAACGTGAAAAATTGATGAGCAGAGATACAGATACTCAAAAACAAGTGAGCAGAATCCACTTAATTAGGGATGATTGTAACATTAATTCTCTAGTTTAAAAAATACTAACTTCTATACCCAGCTGGGATTTTGGCACTCAGATGATGACATGTCAGTTCTCTGCTGTTCTCTTTGCGCCAAATTATGTCCACTATTTTTATAATGAAAAATACCAGCAATTTACTCTGAGCTGTTTCACAAATCAAAGCTGTCACTACAGCGAGGCTGAAGTATTTGTTGGATATCCACACTGTCCTCCTAATGCTTTCAGAGTGGGGACGAACATATATGTTTAAGAACAAGTAATCATATATTGGATTTAAATACCTTTATCTGGCAGAACAGGCATGTACCTATGAAGAAAACACCAGAGGAGGTAGGATCTGCATGAGCTGGGTACCAGGTAACAAGGCAAATGTTTGCATCCCAGCTCCACTGGGCAGCCCTGCAACCATTGCTTCCTTTCCCTCTGCCTGGCTTCTCCTCCAGACCTCTGCCAATCTTCCTTAGTTTTGTTTCCATGTAATAAAACCTCCAGAACATAACCTCTGATTTGTTTCTCTAAGCAGACTGAAGCCTGTAAACTTTCTTGCTGACCATTTTGTGTGTGTGTATACATATATATATGTACATACATATCTATAGTCTGTCTTCATGCTCACCATCTGTAAATTCATCACCTTCACTAATCCATTCCTTTCCCATCTGCTTTCTCCAACTCTTGCAAGGGATTGGGAAGACTCAGACCCTCATGGTGACAGCATTCCTTCCTGAACCCACGATGGCACTTTCTTTTAACTTCCTCTTGGCCCAGAGATCTTTCTTATGCTCCTAATCTTCCTGAAACCATAATTTCTTACCCAAAGCTGCTTAAGCAGTTGGAGAGTAACGTTCATTTCCAGGCAATACGTGCACAAACTTGGATGAGAGCTGGTTTGCAAACGGAGCTGCCTATAATCCAGAGTAAAATTAAATCTTAATCACTATGTTCTAAAGGAAAGATTTATCACTGCCCAGCAAACACGTATCTTAATAAAGAAGACATTCATTCTTGCAGAGAATAAATCCATTCCTATCCAGTGGCTTAGAAGAATGAGCATCTGCACACAGGAACTTTGGATTTTCCCCGTCTGAAGCAGTTTGTCGCTGTTAAGAAAGGTTTGTGTAGAAGCACTTTTAAAGGAGGATACATCATTATCACTGTCTCAATCACATCTGCAGGCCATGAAGGGCTTGCTAAGGCACATTCATGGAAGGAGTTGATGCCCGTGCTGCTGGCAGCCCAGGCACTGAGCAGGCAAATGACAGCTTCATCCCGGCTGTAGGAAAGGATCTGAGCTACAGATGAATTAAAGGCTCTTTTTCGTGTGTGACACGGGACCATGGCAGAGATCAGAAATCAGCCTAGGTCTCCTGAGCCACTGCCCTGTGCACTAACCACAAGATGTTTTTTGTCTTCTGCTTTTCTCAACTGCTAGTAATTACACTTAGAAATGCTCTGGAAGCCAAAACAAACAAGTGAGAGATTTCCAGTGAACTTTCAGTTTGTTATTAATCCTTCAAAGACGGTTTTGTCCACAAGGCAATACAGAAAGTTAGCATGTTGCTAAGGCCACTTCTCTGCCTTCTGTGTTTGAGGCATCCTTTCTCTCTGATGAGAGACTTTGTCTACAAGCTGACATCTCCCTTTTTGGACTGGACATTTTCTCTCTCACATGGTGGGAAAAGCAAATTCCATGCTGAATCAGAACACAGCCTGCACAACTCATGTCATCTGGATTTGTTTCAAAGGACACAGATTTTGGTCACTCAGGACCTAATTTTGTGCATGGGTTTTTTTTCCCCACTATAGTAAAAAGTATTACCTCATGAGCAGAATATCCTGGGATAACAGCAAATCTCCGCAGACTCTGGGTACTTGCTTTGTGCCTCAGATTTCTTATTGCTTATCTCTAATTTTAAATAGAATCTGTGGGGAGAAAAAAAGGCATTTACTGGATTTTTCTAGACTACATTATTTTTACATGGATATGAAAATTCCAGCACCTACTCATCCTGCACTGAGTCACTGGCACGTGCTTATCACAGGTGAATCTATTGAAGAAAATCATCCTTATTGACACCTTTCTTCTCTCCTTGGAGCCTATTCATGCATGACCTCATGGAGCTTCTCAAGGGTTGGCTGAAGACTGGGTGCAGTGTCCCTCTAATTAGTAGTATTATCTCACCTGGCATCATACTTCATGATCAGCAGACATTATCTGGGAGATCTAATTCAAGGGAAACCTAAGGGAATATTTCAATTCTGTTATTGACTTTTCTTTTCAAGCCTTGTAATTAATTCTTATTGCCTCAGGCGGGCTGTAGTAGCGTTGACAGATGAGCTGTGCTCCATCACAAGTGAAAGCTAAAGCTCAAGCTGCCGTATTCAGCTGAGCATCCTATCCCACCAGGGCTGGTGACTCTACCTCTGCTGCCTCTGATACAACCATGGCAATATAAAGGCAACACACAGTAGTGCAGTTCTCAATGAGTATTAAAGACTAAGGAAGCTCCAGCCCATAGTAACGTGGCACATCAGGAGAGACCCATTTGCCTTTCCTTGCCCTGTCTTCAAGCGTCATAGATTTCTAGGAAAAAAGCATCTCATGTCATTTTCCAAAGTTGGACACTATAGCATGAAAGACCACTTCCAGACTTATGGGACAATCACTGAAGAATGCGTTTAATGAGACTTTAACTTCTAAGGAAGAGATGGTTTGCAAGTGTTTGGGTCAATAGCACAGGTATATACGTGGTGGGATTTCTACTTGGCTTTGAAGCCTTTAAAAGGCTGGGATTTAGACCAAGAAGTCCTTTGGGAAAGGACTAGTGGCATTGTTAGGCTCTTTAAAATGTGTGCCTCAGGGTTTGATGCTCATCTGTTCAATGGGAGCCAGGATATTCCCCCAACTCTGAGTACTGCAAGTGCAAATCATTATATGGCAGAAAGCTCATCTAAGACTGGATTAGAGACAAATAAACCTTCTAAAACAAAATCTAAAGACAGGCTGATGCCCTGATATATGTGTGGACATTTAAGCCCAGCTTACTGACCATGTTTTACATCAGAAATTATGCCCTAGTGAAGCATGAAGGTGACTCAGCTGCCAGCGTGTGTAAACACGGCTGGTCTGCCTTGTGGATGCACATCCAACCGAGCACATGCCGTCCGAGCAAGCCTTCTTGGGTAGTAGGTAGAGCTGGACCTCAGCCAAAGCTTGAAGACACATAGATCAAGATTTCAGACTCCCTCTATAAAGTTCTAGTAAGTTGGCAAATGGTGTTTTAGTGCTGGCCAATTCCTAGTTTTAACTACTTCTGTGGATGGATTGGGTATAGCTGCTATAAAGTGAAGACTGACTAGCTCAGATTTGTTTTTAAGAACTAAATTAAGCAGATGATTTTTTTATCAGACTACAGGCCAGTCCAACCCACATGAAGAAAAGGCTAGAGCAAAAAGCTAACATTTCTTGGCCAGCATGGCACTGCTATTAGGGGAGATTTCCAGCAACTTCTGTCGCAAGTTGCAAGATATTTATCAGACACAGTTTGAAATCTCATGACATTTAATTTTTTAAGACAGTAATTGCCTATTTCCTTACCAAAATTAGAAACAGAAAATGCTTTCAAAAGTCCTCTCTCCAGCAACCTCTCTTGTGATTCAGTTTCTTTTCTTTGCAGCTAAGACTTTGATCCCCTTCATAACAGAAGCCCAGTACAGTCTCATACTGGTCATGAGAGCTCATACGCGACAACCCCAGTTCAAATACAGGCACAAGCAGTGCCAGGAAGAGAGCACTGGGTCTCATCTGCTGCTGGAGGAGCGAGGTGAACATGCTTTCAAGAGTGACTAAGGCAGCTGCAAGATATAATTTTCACCTTATCAATCTCTCAAGGAGAAAACTTTGCTTGCCATTAGAGTCCTTCTGGAAGCTACAGTATTTATCCTTAGAAACTAATGGGTGGAAATGGGTTTTCTGTAAAGTTTATTCCAGTTTACCACTAAGAAGCTGAAGAGAAGAAGGTGAAGAATAGCTGGGTCAAATACATACATATATATATGTGTGTGTGTGTGTGTATATATAAAATCATAATCTGAACACAACCTTCCACAAAGTGACATGCAAACCATATGGACCATTTGCAGATTTGAATTGTCTCTCCGCCTACTACATTAAGAGAGAGCAAGAGAGTAAGGACATGAACAGCTTGTAAGAGGCGATTATAGGAAGAAAAAAGATATATATTATGCAATTTATTTGGCTTGCTGGTGATGCTTCCCACCTCCTTACCTTGTTTTGGTGATACACTTCACAGAGCAGCTACCATCCACTGTAAGTGGATGTGCAGGTAGGTTGCTGTATGGCAATGTCCAGACGTGCTTGAATCCATCTGCCTGCTTGAGGCTTCATCAGGAGGTCTTGCCTGTGATGACAAGCTTCTGCAACAGTGGTCAGGTCACCAGTCACTGCCTCCATCTGTGGTACAGGCATGTCTTAGGGGTAAAGATTTAACTAGTGTAATCATCTTAATGAATTAGTGGTATTAAGCCAACTTCACTTCAATTATATCTACCTTCCACCCCTTTGTACCACAGGCCCCAGCTGTAAACATTTGTAAATGCTTCAGTAGCTCTTAGAAATGATTGTACCACAATTAATGAGAAATTCCAGAGTCCCACATAAAACCACGCTTGGAATGCAAACTGAAACTACCCAGCAAAGCAAATGAATTATCACTATTCTCACAAGTACTTCACGGAGCTCTCTGTGCTCAGGGATCTTCTTGTACCTTCTGAAGACTCTGAAGGACATGGAATTATATTGCCCCAAGCATGCACTGTATAACCTTCAAGTCCCTGCAGCATAAATGTGGGTAAACACTAGAAGATATAATTAATTGGATTAATGGCAGGACCTGCAAAGCCGACTGATAGCAATGGACAAAGGAATACACCTCTTGTCTTCCTCTGAATGTGATCTGAGTCGCTCCCCAAAGCGGTTCTCAGAGGAGCTGATTTCAGAGGGAAGTGTTTCCACTACTGAAACTCCCCTGCCCTCAACACAACTGATTCAATGGGTTTCTGACGGGTGGTGGCTGAAACCAGAGGAGTTTTAAGGAAACAAGGTGAAAATTACGGGGTGTGGCCATGTGATAACATCCCTTTGATACCCCACCCTTGAGCCCTGGTTTCTCCTTTAAATGCTGTTCTTTTCCTCTCACATCCCTGTACCTTACCCATCTATTTGCTTCTGGTCATTTTAGAGTTTAGATCTTCCCCTTTATGTCTTTTGTGGCCTCTCCACGTTTAGAAACTTGTGGTCATGATGGAATTTGCAGTAAAGAAAGTTATCACAATGATCTCCCAGCTTTGCTGAGCACACTGCACATGGGATGCTTACAGTTCTGGGATCTCGCATCACTTCTTGAGGTGGATCCCCTTGGAGAGATGCTGGTGGCCATTAGATATTGCTGCATATTCGACTGTTGAACTGAAAAGCTGTTTTAAGCAGAGCATAGGGAAACAGCTGAGCAAAGACCCCGCTGTTGACCATCTTCACCAGGAGCTTGGTTGCTGACTCCTCCTCCCCTCTCCCTCCCATGAAGCCACAGGCAGTTTCCAGGTACCTAATCCACCAGCCAGCATGTCTCTTGCATGGGGTCCCACAACAAGAGAAAGAGGCTCAGGTCATGGAGCACTGCATCTCCCATTACACAACCCAGACAGAGGCATGCAGACACTGGTTTACACCACATGCAGGCTCTGGGGATGGGTCCTCACCCTGTCACCAACAGTACATAGGTCTCACGCGGTGGGAAAGTTGTACGTTGAGAGGCTTGTCACCAATAAATCTGGTCTAAAATCTTGAGTCTAGGTTTACAGCAGCTGAATTACATTCAACTCCTAAAAACCCTTGCAAAGGCTTTTAATGTAGGAAAACATCCAGTGGCTGCAAGGGTTACATTACACCTTGTGACTGGGAACATGTCCGGCAGCAGGCAGCTAGTCATGCAGTCTATAGCATAATTACAGCTCCACAGACCCACAGTGTGTTTTGGATGTGCTCCACAGACACTGGGTAATTACTACCCTATAGATCCAAGGCTTTTCAAGGATTTATGGGGCTGGCATGTGGTACACCCTGTGGAAAAAACCAGCAGATAGGGCATGATACAACAGGTATGATACTGTATATTAATTTCCATGGAAACCCTTGTGGGTAAACTGATGCAAGACCAAACGGAGCATCAACTAGCAATTTTGCCATGATAAGTGAGCACTTGTTGATCAGTGTTCATGCTTGGGCTAAAGGTTTCCTTGTAGGGTCAGCTTGGATGAGATCATTAGTCCTGTTTGGGGAACGCCTCATCATACCCACAGGAGTTCTGTGGGAAATAAAAAATGATCACTCCTTAAGGGAAAGTGCTAAAAGATTTTTCCCAATTGCCTGCTGACAAATCAGTGGAACATCTGAGTATTCATCTCTTGGTGCAACTCTATCAAGACCAGCAAAACCACAGTGGAGCTGCACTCAATTTGCCCTGTTGCCTTTTGAGCAATTCAGTGTTTTTCTTCCCTAAATCCTCCCCTCACTCGTTTTTCATTTTGCTGTGACTTTCCAGCAGGCAGCAGAGACAAGGTACCTGCTGAGTGATCATCCTGTTCGGGTTTCCACATCTGACACTCAATAAAAACACATGGAGAGGAAAGAATGGTTTGCAGCGAGTGATAACAGCCCTGCCTGTTGCTACCATGGGACTTGGTGATGATCCATGATGTGAGGATGTTGGTGTTAACGCACCTGGGATGTGTAATGTTGTGCCACCAAGTCTGGTGGCAATGGACCACTGAAGGCTAAAGGGATGGATGGGACACACAGAAAGTCAGTGACAGAGCAGGAACTGAGCACAGGCAAGGTCTTCCTGAGCCTCTGTGCTGCTGCCTGGATCAGTCCTAGGCTGTTGTGGCAAACCTGGGCTGAGTTTCAAGTCGACCTCAAGTGATTTATGGGCTGGATGGAGACCTATAAAACCTGTGGCAATTCTGCATGGGGGTTCTCTGTGAGACTCAGCAAAAACTGTGAAACTCCAGCTGAGCTTTGTCCTGATTTTTCTGAAACTGGGATAAATGTAAACCAAAAGCCTCAACCCAATCACTGCCAAATTATAGGAGATGAGCCAAAACAGAGTACTTTTAAATACCTTCCCGTCTTTTGTGGTTTCTGGGATGGGCATAGGGATACTAAGTAATAAACAAAGGAATACAGAGACAGTGTTTGCTGAACTCTGTGCATGACCTTTTCCACGAGGTGAAGTTATTGAATAAGACTTTCCTGTCTGAATGGGAAGGGGACGAGCAGGACAACACAATAAACCATCTCTCAGCAAATGCTGAAAACTCAATTACAAGGCTATGGCCCAATTTCAAGGTCCCAGCCAAGCTAAACCAGCTGCTGAGCCACAGCTGGGTGTAAGGCATCACAGGACTGGTCCCCTTTGGACTGGAAGGGCAGCCAGCAGTCCAGGGTTGTCCAGAAAAAGGCAGTCTGTAGCAAAGTCCAAACCCCTTCAGATCCATCTATCTAACATCAGCGGATAAGTGAGTTGTAGGTAGAGAGGTACACACTGATTTACTGCCCTCAAAATCTGTTTTCTCTTAAAAGTCTTTTTTTTTTTCCTAAATAAGAATCTTTCTTCTAAATAAATAGCACTTGGCTCAGACAAGGCCCTTTCTTTACTCTATACCAGTGACATTGCTCCCAGAAAGCAGAGAACCACAGGCAGTGAAAATAGGTCAGGCCTGCTGAGGTAATGGGGATAATTATCCTCACTCCCAGCCTACAAGTGGGAAAACAGAGAGATTCCCCCCTGCCAAAACTCAGGATGAGAAGGAGGGATGATGCGTGCTTGGAAAGCACTGGGGCTGATGCTCCCAGCTACTGCAAAGCATCAGCAATTGGACCCTCTGCACCATCCAGCACTTGGGTGGAGAGGGAGGAAAAGAGGGAAGTCGATTAACTCTTCCCCATGAGCCGAAGAGCAAGGAAAGTAATGTTTGTCAATAGGAAACATGAGAAAAGCCTCCAACCCTCAGACCCAACCATCCTAATTCCACCCATCAGATAAGCTAATGGAGCATTAACACTTCTCCATTTCACCCTTCCTGCCCTGCCCTGCAATTTACAAATGGAACAGAGCTTCTGCATCCCTTTGCTCTTGCAAAGCTGCCCATCCTACCCCACATTTATCTGCTGGACACACAGCACAGCACATAGATCAGTTCCTGTTATTAAATCAACAAAACTGGTGATGGTGACAAATGACAGCAGCTTTCTCCATCCTGGACTGTTGATGGGGACCTGTCTTCCCTGGGGAGCAGGGTTTGGTGATGGGGCAAACAGCTGATTGCCAGGGCTTCCCCCCTTACCCAGGGGCATTTATAGCCCATGTGTTTCCCCATTTGATTGCCCAGGGACAGGGAAGAAGACATGACTTCTAAGGGCTGCTGAATGAAATACAAAGCAGCACCTTCTACGCAGGGATATTAACAAAGCTCTTTCCCCGAGTGCAAACAGAGCCCAGTGAGTCCTCGTGTCCTTTCACCGGGAGCAAATATTGTGACCACATTACACCTACCCTGCAGTCTTCACAGCTCTATAAAACTCTGCCATGGCTCGAAGCTTGTGCATTCGAAAGAGTAAGCCTGGTTTTCACCTATTCATGCAAGTTTAAGGTGAGACATGAAGTGACAGTCTCCGCCTAAGCCCAGGCTTTTAGCTTGGTGTGTCCTCTAGAAAGGCATCCAGCCTTGCTGGGAAGTGATAGAAAGGTCCACTGAATCCTGCAGTGATTTCATTTTGAGGATCATGTCACACTGCTGTAAATCTAATTTCTTATTATAATTTTATAATCAGTAGCTGCAGCCATCAAAATGGAACAGGGTATTCCAGGATCAGCCTCTCCTGCCACTTCTGTCCCTTCTATATTCCAATATCTGTGCATTATTTACTTGCTTTGTGATTATTTTCTGATGTGGAATGCATTGGATAAATGTTTTAAGTTGGAGTGATTGTGCATTAGTGCCCCTAGTTCTGAATTCCTCTTCATGTTTGAAGAGAACAAGCCCAGCAAAAAGTCCTGATGGATGCTGCACAAGTGACTAGCACTGGGCACAGAGTTCCCTCACTGCAAAGCACTCCATCTTCTCCCTTAGAAATACAATGGATGTAAAGAAAAGGACCCAATTGTGGTTGAAAGTGAAGTATTTTAAAGACAGAGAGCTTTGTTCCAGACACACACCAGAGTGAAAGGGAATAGAGGATGGGGCCAAAATTAATATTATTATTGGAAGGAGATTGATCCTGGAAAGTAAATCCATGAAAGAGGAAAAGAAACAAGGGATTGTCAATGAGGGTCACTCTGAGGTCTGGCACACATGACCTGAAAAAGCCCAAAAGCTTTGGATTCAATCACCCCAAACAGTGAAGGAATTGACTGTGATTACATGGTTACAAGAGTGCACAGGATAAATTAACAGTTGGAAACTGGGTAAGGAAAGGCTGGGATATCCAGAGCCAAGATGTTCTCTGCCATGTTACGAGGATTTGACAGCAGCTGTAAGCACTTTTAGGTGGGCCTGATGCTAACGTCAGCCTGCCAAGGATGAGACCATCCTTGGGAGCATGGGAATACTGTAAACTGCTGGGACACTGTGGCTGGGCACGTACCTCGACTTTGTCACCACTTCCTCCCTTCATAGTAAATGGAACAGTTAAATGAAATAAAGAAAAGTGGGTATCTGGGTACGGCCAAATCCACATCCAGTTTCCCAAAGCCCTTTACTAGAAAGGGCCTTTGGTTTGAACACATAGAGCTAAGGCTATCAGGGATTTGAGGACAATTCCTACTCCTCCACCCATTAAGACATCAGGGATTTAATCAAGGTTGGGACATTAGAACCTGTGGCTTTATTCAGCTCTGCCCTCCTTCACCTGAGACTGGGTTATTTGCTCTGCGTTATTGTTGTTTTATACTGACATAATAAAGCAGTTATCAGAAACATCCTGGTTCAGGATGGAAGTTTCCCTTGTTTGAACCTAACTAACAAGATCTGGAATGGATAAATATTGCCCTGTCTTCCCCTCTGCTTTGGAGATGTTACTATATAGCCCTGGCTATAGAGTGAGGAAAATCAGTTTGCTAAAATACCCACTGAAGCAGCAATATATTCTTGTATTAATAAGTCCAGAGTCCATCCCTGGAACACCCACATGAGAACAAACGTCACAGCAACCTCTAATGACAGGATCCTGCGGGGCTTATTTCTAGAATGGGCAAGAAACCGATCTCCACAGAAATCCTTTGCTGCATTTTCTCCCCTTTTTACAAGGTCCCAAGGCTAATTAGTGCCTAGCAACACCTTGAGAAAGATGAAACTTCATTTAGGGTTCACTGCTTTGACACACAGTTAAAGGAGCAGTGAAACAGAAGTCTTTTCTGGTATCTTATATCCTACAGACACAGAGTACCCGTAAGATGAGAAGAATATGCTTAGCTTTAATTAGCTTTCTAGAACTTGCAGACACATTTAACAAGCACAACCCCTGTCTATCTGGGGTCTGATATCAGACTGCACCACTCATTAGCTCTCAATTGCTTCTCCCTGCTTTGCTTTGCTGAAACTTACTCGATTTGGAGGAGTGTGGGAAAGAAACCACTTTGGTATGTACAAAATAAGTAGGGATTAAACTTTAAGAGAAGAAGTGAAAAAGGAGAAGAGATTAATACTAATAAAGCTACATTTTATTTGAATAAAAATATTGGTTTTAATAACAGTATTATTCCAAGTATGAATTTGCTTTAAAGGATGAGTGGCAGCCTCTGTTTTACCTCCATGTGTCCAACTTACTTGTTTATGTATCAACATACCTGTTTCTTCCTTGACAAAGCCCAGCTGCTGATACCACTCATAGGGATGGCAGAGCCTTAATGTGGAGCATCAGATAGAGCCCAGCAAGGTCTCATGTGGAAGTCCTGGTAGTGCTGTGACTTGGCTATCACTTCCATGCTGATAAACCCTCCCTGATGAACACAATGCATCCTTAATCAAGGAATTCAGGTGGAGAAATTTTGGGCTGCAATTGGGCTAATTGGTATCTGGAGTGATGCTTAACACAACACGATGTTTCAGTCAGCTTTAAGACATAAGCTGAAACCCTCTGGAATGGAAATTAAGCAACTCTATTTTAATTAGTTCCCTATGTAAGTTTGAAAGAAAATAAGTTGTCAGGCTGCTGCAAAGCAATCCTTGAGGTCAGAGGCAAGGCTCCTATAAAAGTCCCTGTGTTTCAGATTGAGGGGAATTACCCCTAACCTGAAAATAAAACATTTCACAGTGAAGAATGATTCAAATTCCCTGGAAGAAAGTTTCTTTTTATCTTCTCTGGCACTACCTCTTTAGGCATTTTATAATCGCAGACAATCTCAAGCCCTGAGAAGTGCAGTATTTCTAGATATGGAGTAGGCAAATGCTCAATGAGAAAGAGAGAAAATGCTTTTACCTTTTTTCCCCTCAAACTTGTTTTTGTTATTAAACTGAGCTGACAATAAGCTGCATTTTATTTACTTCCTACACGTAAGTAGAAAGACATACAACACCACAAACCATCTGATACAATTGACATTTACCACTGTTCATCCGTAATGAAGATCTCCTGTGGCTACTTTTCTCATTCCTGTTAGCACAACTTAATGCTAATGGCTTTCACACTTGGCTTATGTGTTTTTAATAGTATGTGTGCAGACAACAAACAGCTAATAGTAACAATAGTCATAAAACCACAGCCACCCGCGCCAGTGTCGTACTCAGTGTCGTGCGTTCTAACCTAGGACTGTTTTCCAAACCTTAAATAACCAGCTGAGCTGATTTGCAAACTAATTCTCCTTCAATATGGATGAAGATTGTGAAGATTTTTGTTCTGGCTAATAATAGTTGTGCTTTATCTTCCTTTGCCTTTTAACTAAATGTGCCCTAATTGCGTATTTACATTTGCTGGCATGTGCAAAACATTTTAAGTAGATGGGCAAAGCAGCTAATTAGTATTGTACATTCTGTGCTTGCATGGTACACCAGAAAATGGTTCAGTGGGGGAAGGTTATCAAGCACATAGTCAATGTTACTCATTAAATCAAAAAGAGAAATCATCTATCAGGACCCTGCAATAGTTCTCGGAAAGTTGTATCCAATAGCATGGTATTTCTTATCCTTTTATGAAATCATATGCAGAGTTTTGCTGATTAACAGCTTGGAAAAACATGGGTCTGGGCTGTAAGTTGTACTTCTACCTAATGGTTGGTTTACTGCTTGCGCAGTACCCATTCCCAACCAGAATCACAATTCCCCACTCAGACTGTACGTGTTCTTGTTCCTCTTCCTCCCGTGGGAGTCATAATTTGTAGCATCGACAAATGGGCAGCAAAAGAATCGATAAACAAATGTTCTGTGTTGAAAATGAGTGAATTTCTTGTTTAAGTGTATTAGTGTGATTCCTGCATAAAACCCAAGGAACACAAGCGGGCTTTAATGTGATGCTTTTAAAATACTAGTTAGAAGCAGTCTAAGATCACGGGTTCCTCTCCAGAGACTACAGCAGATTGTTCACAATTATGCAGGAGTGTAATGGGGATTATAAGGAGCTATATTTCTTCTTAATGGGGATGAGGATAATGTAGTTTTAAACCACAGACTGTACTTCGCTATGCTTTGACATGCAGACATCTGCCAGCTGGTTGTTTTATCACGAAGGAAGCTGAGGAAGGCAAACATGAGAAGCAGTTGGGTCTGTACCAGAGATGTCATGGTCGTTAGTGCAGTTTTTCTGGTAACAGTGGTGCTAGGATGTGTCATTCCTGGTTTGTTGACAGTTCAGGTGCTGGTTTGTGCATTATGCAAAGTGGCCCAGGAGTCACCTCCAAAACAGTCTGGCCAGTGTGGTGAAACTTCACAGAACAGCTGGAAATATTGTATTGTCCTTTTATCTCCCTTTATTTTTAATTTTCTCTTTTTTTCTTCCCATACTCAGTATTAGATCTGTTCCAAACTGACTACTGGCTTTCCTAAATTAAACTGACCTTGCCTTGTGCCTCTGGTGAACACCAAGGCTAAAGGTGTAACAAGAAGCAAAACAGGGGTCTGGCAACTCCCCTAATAAGAATATCTAGTGCACCCATTAATAATAATGCTAATAGCTCCTCTAATAAACCTGCCAGTGAGCCAGTATATGGTTTTGCTCAGCCTTCTGTCTTTTCCTGCACATTGAAACAGATATGTACTAGATAAGAAGTGATGAACTTTATTATTTGGGCTTTTTTCTTGATGGTGGACCCAAATTTAACCAATCTACCAGAAATCAAGAAGTGCTACTTCTCAAGATTTATTTTGTTATTATTATAGAGGACATACATACATATCCATACATTTCAAAATTATCTCCCCAATGCACAGAACAGCCTGGGACATAAACTCAGTGGCCCAGAGGAAATAAGTAGAGCAGCCTCTCTTCAAAACATCAAATTCCCCCCTTTTTGTATACTTACAAAGCTTGTTCTGACAGCTGAGGTTCAGTCTGGTCGCACAGACAACATTAGGCAGAGACCTGTGAGATGTGATCTTCCAGGCATCACTGGCAAAGGTTTTGCCAAGTAAGTGTCTTTTAATATAGAGAGTTCATATATTTCTAGGGCAGAATTTGTGTGTCTGCATCAGCATAATGTGTTTACTGAGGATCACAGTTATAGTGCTGCTAAACTTTAAATATACTGCATGGACTTGCAGGAGAAGCAATTACCTTATAAATGTCTTCATTTGTATATGTTGATCAATACTTAGTGTGTAAGAAAACCCCAAACTTCTAAACAACCCAAATCAATACATGATGGTTTATAACAGTCACTACTACCACAATTGCTCTAATCAGCTCTTTTCCTGTCTTCATTGGTCATTTATAGCAAAGCACGAGTTTCCAGCAATCTTTCCCAGAAGAACTACTGTAGCATTAGATATAGTCTTAGTTACAAGGAAACATAAAAGTACTTCAGAAAAGAAGTCTGGCAGGTGATGGGATGTTAAACTAAAACAGGTCAGGAGTCAGACTTCATTTCAAACTGAGATTAAATCTGAGATAAGGCTCAAGTTCAGAGGTTTGGTGAACAGGTTTTGGTTGGGGTTTTTTTTCCCATTTATGAGATTTTTACACAAACTGCAGCTAAGAGCCAAGTTAGGCATGTTTTCTGAAAAATAAAATAGCCATTAGCTGCAAGAACCCAAAGCCAATAAATAAATGTGTTGTCTTTCCAAGCTAATGCCTCTTCAATGCTTCCAAACCCAGAAAGAAATAAAGCTTGGAAAGATAAGTTATCCCTTCAGCAAAATTATCTCCCAAGAACCTGGCAACTTTCATGGGCTATAAAATTCAATTAACATTTTTTGCTTTGTGTGTCACACTTCAATTAAGTAGAAAGCATATTCATCATATAGAACAGGAGTGTATTTAACATGAGATAATGTGCTGGATTTCAGGACTTTGCTACTTTGGTTGTGATTCAAACTCAGAATGGTCTGTGGTTTGCTTATGTCTTTGGAAATGGAAGGGATGGGAGTCATCTGTGCTGTGTATTTATCAATAGGAAAAATGACTAGAACTGCACTTGAAAAGCTTGGAACCGCCTCTCCCTGCAAACTGCTGAATCCGTGCCTGGCACTGAAAACGTTTTAGCAACAAGGTAAAAATGACAACTGGAGCTCTGTTTCCTTGAAAGGAAACAGAATGGTGCCCTGGTGGGATTGGCACTACAGGAGAAGCCAAAAGCTCTGTGTTTTCCTTTTGACTTCACCATTGCTTTTAACAAATCATTCACACTTGTGAGCTTTGATTTCCCATCCCAATCAGGACTGACTCCACTTCCCTCACAGAAGGGTTTGTGGAAATAAGAGGACCTATAACAAAGAATGCTGTTGAAACATAAGCTCTTCCAGGCAAAGGAGCATCTCTTCATACCATGAAGTAGCTGTTGGGGCCAGCTTCCCAGCAATAATGAAGGAATGCTACAGCACAAGAAACACTCTGGGCAATGCCTCCTTCAATGATAAAGCTTAATAGCTAGTCCGTTCACACAGATGAATGACACAGGTATGAAAATATTCAACTAGTTACCTTTCCAAAACGTCCAGAGCTTAGCCTTCCAGGCTGCCAAAGTTTCACTGGAAATCTCATGAGAGTTACAATAGTGACTGCTTCTGCCATTTCAGCACTTCCAGCTTGAGCTAAGAACTGGAATCTTAACGCGTAATAGGAACAAAATTAACCAGATTTGTCAGAAACTTCAAAGAAGTTTGGCTCTATAAGAAATAAAGGATCCAAGATTGGCAAGACATATGTATTTTTTTCTCTCTCATTCAAGTAGTTTCTTAATTACAAAACAAACAGAAGCGGAAAACAGAAAAAAACCCTCTTTAACATGCCATATGGTCAGGAGGAGTTGGAAAGCAAGTTTCCTTCTCATGTTTCAACCGAAAGTTTTTATTTATTAGAGATGATTTAAACCCTAAAAACTTGAAAATATTAGACTAGAAAACAATAGTGGTTACATGTGTCAACTCTTCAGAAGAGACCAAAAGTGAAGAAAAAAATTCTTCAGGCATAAAGCAAATGCCGTAGTAAATCACTGTATGTGCGAAATAAATCAGCATGATACTGATAAAGCTTCTTTGGCTGGTTTGAGTCCCTTTTCAGAAGGTTTTTAAACTGGTGGTTACATCCCGTCTGTGATATGTAGTTGTGTAACTCATCAGGTGGGCCAAAAAAGTATCAATAAATAAATCTTTAAGAAGCATAAAATGGGATTTGGCTCGAAGGACAAAAGGACCTGTGCAAGAAATTTCCACATTAAAAATACATTGCTCTTTCTGAATCCTGGGCTGAAGAAACAGTTTGAAATGAAACAGACAATTCCATAATTTTAGAAAGAATTTATTATAAAAGAGACAAGTTCACCATAACATCCAGTCCAAGTTTAACTTAGAAAAAACCTTCTCAGTCCCCTGCTCAACCCTGCTAGCAGTTGTAAGCTGGAGCACAATGGAGTCATGGCCTTAACCTGCCTGCGTAAGTGCTGCGATTACAGATTTTGTGATCCAAAGGTATTTTTGCTTTTAATTCTTCTGCAGCACATCCAAAAGGCTAACTTTGAGCATGGGGCCTCTCGTTTCAAAGAGCAATAGATAGCAACGCATCATTCTCTCCAACCTATTTGTAATTGCAAGTGGAAATACAGAGAGCAGCGGAGATACTTCCCTAAGATCGGAAAGGACTGACTAAAACATCCCCAAAAGGGCAGCTGGGTGCTCTGTGTTGGACCATCCAGGTCTGAGATAAAGCAATAGGTCTGCAGTGGAGCTCTGACCTGAATTCAGCTCCTCCTAAGAGGGCCTATTTCAGATCCGCTAACAGCAGGTCCACCAGGTATATTATGCACTTGATTAGCCTTGATGGATGTACTCCCTACAGTTATCTTCAGAAGCATTAAATACTGGGGATAAGATTTTTTTGGGGGTAAACAAGAATTGATTCTAGAAGTGGTTGAAGATGTCCAGCATGAGGCATGAGAACATGAAAGTGAATGCTTCAGGCACAGTAATGGTGCTAAGCTCTTTGCCCTTTCCACTGCTCTCACAGTGCTATGGAGTCAGCATGGAAATACCACTGATGGATGTATCCCATCCATGGGGACAGGATACAGGGCACCTGGATCCCCTAAGCTGGGGATCTCACTCCATTGATCCATCAATGCCTCACCTGGAAGCCTGTATAAGACATACATCTTCTTGGAAGACAGTTTAAAGCATGTCCATCTTGCTCTGTTAGGTTTTAAAATGTCACAGGTGAACCCCTTGGTCCTGTCAGAAGTTATGAACTTTTGTACCCTGATTTTAAAGGGGCAGTGCATTTCCTTTGATCTATTCAACTATTCTTCTATTTTAGGTGTTTTTAGAGCAAAAAGTTAGCCTTTCATCCACCCTGACTTCTGGCTTTTCAAAGCATGATGTGCTGCTCAAAAAATGGGAGCCATATATCCTACAGAGAGTAAAAAGAGTTTAACCTTGTGCTAGGGGTCTTTATTTCTTTTTCTAGTTCCATTGCTACATTAGAATTGAAAAAAGCCACCCAAATAACAAAATATTAGACAAACAGAAGGGAATAAAAAAACTGGAACAAGACTTACAAATATAAACACTGAATTTGCAACCAGGAGTAGTCTTATGTTAAAAGTTAGGTTGGTTTATTGGTTAATCAAGGTGTACCAAAGGCAGGGTTTTCATGTTTCCCCACTACCATCAGGCTGTTGCATGGTGCAATGCTGTTTAACTGTTGGTCAAATAAAGAAGTAATATGAAAACCAGCATATTACATGTGCATGACAAATCTGTGCTGGCATGACTCTGTGTAGTGTTTTGCAGGTGAAGTCATTACAAAAGCAGAGCACATCTTTTGTTTTTTGACTCTTGGAAATACATCAAGTTTGCAATAGAGAAAGGGGAGAGAGGGAGACCTTTACCTCTTCTGAATATTGGCCTTTCTCACTTCTTACTTTGGATGCTACTGACAATCAGTGTTAAATGACATCCCTTAAGCTCAGTATTACAGACCAAGACACCCGACAAACGATCCAGTGTGGGGAACTTTCTGTCATGGGAAGCCCAATTTGGCTAGTAGGTCTTGCTGACAATTGTCCATTTTTGAGATTTGGATGAAAATTCAACCTTCAAGGCAGAAAATAACAAACAGCCGTGGAAAATTATTTAACACAAGCTTTGCAAAGTGAACGGTATGTCCCCATTTTATCTTATGAGAGATGATTATGATTAACAACCATCATTTTACATAATTGGCTGTATAATTTTATGACCTCAATTATACCAAGTTGTAGTTACAAGCACATGTTCAGGGACACAACAAATCTCAGAGCATGAGACAGTCACTAGGAAAAAAACATTCCCACTATTTCTGCTCTTGCAGATGAGGGCAATGTTACTGTAAAAGCCTGTCATTGCCCGAGTATGCTGGGATGGTCACCTGCAGAGACAGAATATGATGTCTGAAGGTACTATATCCATCTTCCTATGCCTGTTTAGATGGCTCATTTATACCACAGTGGTGATAAAAAGAGTCTTTGTTACATAACTCTGGAAAAAAGATTCTTGACAAACAGCCAAATCTTTATATATGTATTTATCACCTGAACTCGAGACTGTGATTCTTCTGCAGGTCCTCTTAGCAATTAGAAATAGATCAAATCCTGATGAAAATTACCTTAAAAACTGGATTGGGGTCATTCAAAAGGGAAAATGGGTAAACAGTCTGGATCCAATGCTGAACTTCCTTTGGTTGTTGTTTGGATTCTGGCACTCGGTTTTGGTCCATCTTACTAAACAGAGCTGACAAGCACAACCTGGTTAATCCATCATGCATCTGAAAATGGAATAAGGAAAAGAGCAGACCTATTTCTATTTCTTCAGAGGATGCAAGTCTGAGATTAAGAATAAAAAAAAAATCTAGAAGCTTACTTCAAAAATAACAGAAGGTTCATCATCTTTCTTTAATCCATACCCAAATGTGACTTAGGCTCAAGAGAGAATACAAAGCTTTCAAGACAGTTCCAGAGTTTCTATGAGCTCATGACCCTTTGTGTAATCTGTATTATATGTGAAATTGTTGTGCAGTGAACTAGGAAATTCAGAGGACGCAAGTCTGAGATTAAGAATAAAAAAAAATCTAGACGTTTACTTCAAAAATAACAGAAGGTTCATCATCTTTCTTTAATCCATACCCAAATGTGACTTAGACTCAAGAGAGAATACAAAGCTTTCAAGACAGTTCCAGAGTTTCTATGAGCTCATGACTCTTTGTGTAATCTGTATTATATGTGAAATTGTTTTGCAGTGAACTAGGAAATTATCAGTATCCAGCATGTCACTAGGGACTCTTTCAAACTGTATAATTAGAATAATTTCACTTGTATTGGGCAGGGCAAGGATTCAAAAAAGCAATTCAGAGGCAAAAGGGCAAGCAGCCAGACTATACGATGTGGAGCTGAGTTATGTGCTTTGCATTTTATTACCCTTCCATGTAGAATCTGGCAGTCATGTATTTAGCAAATGCTGCTATTTGTTGTTTGCAAACTCCTCTGAAATAGTACCAGTCTGCTCGAGCTCAATACAATTGAGCTAGGAATGGCTAGGAATAGTTTGCAGGCAAGATGATGCAGAAAGTTATGGTTTGGAAACTGCATGACAAAGGCTCTCAAAACTCAGACAACTGGTGCAAAGGGGCTCTTTCTAAGCTGTAATGACAGTAGAGGAAAGTGTACAGACACTGTTCCCACTGGTGTAATACTGGGAACAGGGGGATGTTCTGTGTCCAGGGCATCAACCCCTGCTTTGGTCACCAATATTCTTGCAGTAGTTGGACGGTTACTTTAACATCACTGAACACATTCTGCAAAGAGTTTGTCTGTCCCAGTGAAATTCTATTGCATTTACTCATTAATTTTTATAAAGAAAGGGATATTTGGAACGCAAAGAAGAACAAATGTTGTGCGGAATTCCCAGAGGCAAAGATTCATGTTTTCATGAGGCTCCCATAAGTTTTGTGAATCATTTCCCCCCGCAGATTCTTCTCCCAGTTGTCTCCCTTCATATGCTCCTTTCCTTAGTGCCTTCTGGCCCTCACCAAAGTGTTTGTTCCGCCACACTAAGCCACACTCCTCTCCCTCTCTGGGAATATTTGTCTTTTACTTGTTACAAGGAAGATCTGCAGCCTTAGAGGAAAGCTATAAACACATATTAACCCCTCAGGGATTGCACTGACTGCCTTGGTGACACAATTTGCTTTAGAATTACATTTCCTCTTTCATAGGACTCCCGGTGCCACAGAAGGAGTCTAGGATAAAGGAAAACCAGTGTTATACCTTATTTCATATTGATATAAACCTCTAAGTAACCTTCCAACGACAATACAATGTGTATGGGAGATGGCAACTGGTTCTCTTGTAACCTAGAAATTGTTTAAGATACAGAGACAAAAATCTGACCACAGACACCCTGGTATAAGTCTGGATGATCCTGCTCCCATTTTTATGAGTATGGAAGTACCTACTCCTCCTTCTTTAATGTGTGCAAATACACTGGGACAGAGAGATAATGTCTGAGGTCTATCAGTAGCAGCAGCCTGCTTTGCTGCATCACTGTTAAGATGCTAAAAGGTTTTAATTCATTTTTGTGGTCAATTTTTTTCCATCTTGCTTAAGTCTAGTAGTCCTTGAGGCTGCGTCTCCAAGGCTGCGTTAATTGAGATGAGCAAGACACAAACAGGGAAGGCAGAAAAGTTAAAATGCAAGACACAGCTGAATTCCCAAATCTACCAAAATCCCAACTTCAGAAGTGGCTTTGGTATTCAGGACCCTAAATCACTGTAAGGAAATCATCATCTTAGTCTAACTCCTCTTAGTCTAACCCTGACATCTCTGTTCGTCTGTCCCTCTCTAGTGAAAACTCATCTTTATGTTCCTGTTTCTTGGTGTTTTGTCTGGCACTAAATGAACCTTTTGGGAAATGCAGAAAAATGATGTTTAATCCTAAATACCTGAATCTAATGCTCCCTTCTAAAGTATTCATTCTGTGAAGTTATTTTCCTCCATTTAACAGTACACTATTCCTTGGCAGGCTGAACTGTATGAAGCTGGGACATTAACATTCAGGTATGAGTACAGGGGGGGACCTCATCACTCCTGCTTCTTCTAACCTCATTTGTGCTGGTTTCTCCCTGTGTTAAGCTGGGATGAGTTTTCAGGTGTGACTGCTGGACCTGAGAAATCAAACCAACAACCTCTTTGTACACTGCAGAGGGAAGAACAGCAACACAAAGTTCACAAGAGTTTGCAAGACAACTGATCTTGATGAAGTGCTTTGAAGGGGATCGACATTGTATAAATGCCATCTGACAGTCGAGTCGACAGATTCCTACGAAGGACAAATGAAACCCAATTAACCTAGCAAGAAGTTAGCCCTTCCATTATGATAGCAGCTCTGCTCTGATAAAAGCAAGAATTCAAAGAAGTTGATGATTTCATCTCCTTGGCACAGAGATGACTGCACAGCTGCACTGCGGGGATGGTCACAATAAAAGCAAATGCTTACAAAAGGTTGTTCTTTATGTTGTTGGTTTGTAAATGTAAACTGCCTGTATTATCCACACATGCCAGGAATGTCAACAGTGGCTAGAGTGTACGTCTATCCCGCTCTAATCCAGGACAATACAAAATTACAAATGATAAAGTCTCTCACTTTCAGAGCTCAAAGCAACAAAAGAATCTGTATCTGGACAGAGAAAGCTTTTATATTAGCTTGGGCAATATATATGTAAAGGAGAACAAACTTACTCTCCCAGAACAGGTGAACTGCATTGAACTTCCTGTCTCTCCTGTTGCGGTGACTTAGAAGATGGTGAGTTTTCTCCCTCCAGCTCTCCCAGATGGACCAAAATGGAAGTAGTGGTTTGTAGGCTATCGTTTGTAGTGCTCTTTGACTTGAAGTGCTTTCAGTGCTGGAACCTGTCAAACAGTCATGTTTTCTAGAAGAGGAAACCTTTTGGAATGTTTAGAGGGCACGAGTGCAGCTGTGCTTTGTACGTTTGTGCTTCACACATTTGTCAGGGGAGCTCAAGTGCACGCTTGTCCTGCACTGCAGGTTGCCAGTGCTCTTAGAGCGCCGCGCTGACATTGCATAGGGATTCCCTCTGACATGAGAGACATTGAAAGCAAAGGATTTGCGAAATACAGGGAAAACATGGATTTTGGGGACACGTTCCAGTTCTTGGAGATGGTCATTTTCTTTGGATTAATTTTTTCATAATGGCCACATAGCAGCTTTTCTCCCACCTTTTCTTAAATAACTTATTTGCTACTCTTTAACTCCACAAGTTAGACCATGACTTGACTCTTTCAACTATGCCCTTCATTTGGGCATCATCTAGGTGCCTTTGTTTAATACTTCAAGTTTTCCACTGCCCTTGATGTTATAGAGTTGTGTCTGATGTGCAAGAGCCCAGCCTGCCCTAGGGTTTGCAGGACATCTGTCCTTGCAGGTGATATATTTGCTTGGAACTACAATTTGCCTCTTGATTTGTTTTCAAATCTAAGAGTTTGGGTAAGGGAGAGAGAAAAAGGGAATAATCAGACGACCTGAAAAGTATTACTGTCAATTTGTAATCTGAACCTGCAGTCGGTAAAATGATGACGACTATGTGAAATCGTAAGATGCTGGCTGACATTTCAGAGTACAAATATCCACAGCTTCATCCAGATTGCAAAATATTAATGATTTCAAATGGAAAAATCTAATGAGCTAAACACTGGCTTTCTCTTTTCTATTTTAGGGACACCTAAAATATGCTTTTTGTTGTCTTCTAAGACAAACTAAGCATATTCTAGAAGTGAAGTAACTCAAGTTTAGACATATAAAACATTAGAGAAAAAAACCCAAACTTCAACCATATTCACACAGTCGGTTTTAAGGTAAAAATGTAGATCAAGATACTCATTGGGTTGAAAGAGTCTTTTAAATTAAGAATCTGGTTCCAAATATGCTCAGAATCACCATACTTTGGTATTTTCCTGATCCTTTAGATTACTGACCAGTATGCAGCAGCTTGAAATTTATACTACCTTTATCCTCAGTGTTTCTGTTTCGCTTTCTGGTTCTTGAGACAATTACAGAACAGTAAGGGTGGGCTGAACACCACCAAATGCAATAATGACATTTATAGAATCATAGAATGGTTTGAGTTAGGAGGGACCTTAAGATCATCCAGTTCCGACCGCCCTGCCATGGTCAGGGACACCTCACACTAAACCATGTCACCCAAGGCTCTGTCCCATCTGGCCTTGAACACTGTTTGAATGGAGCATTTACCACCTCTTTGGGCAACCTGTTCCAGTGCCTCACCACCCTCACAGTAAAGGAGCTCTCAACTGCAACTCTTCTGGACTTCCTTAAGTCAAATCACTAAATTCCATATTGCTTTCAAACGACTAAGACTGGATCTCCATCCTCCTTTCTTCCGGCACATCCACACAGCTACGAGAACTTCTCTAGACTGGTTTCTGAGTCTTACTTTTGAAGGCAGGGCAGGCAGTGTGCCAGCCTCCTGGTCAGGTGCAGTAATCCAATGAGTGTATGATTTTCAATTGCACACTCACAGATTAAACTGCAGCTGCTGTCCACAGTTAACCTGATCCGCTCACCGAGACATCATTAGGGAAAATCAATTAATTTTTCCATTCTCCCAAATGGTGCTGAAGTTGAATAGAAGGAGAAGAAAGAGAAAAGGGGAAAAAAAAAAGAAGGACTTCTATTATGCTGGAAAGATAAAACCAAGCGTATTGAGTGGCCAGGTTAATGCAGGTCAGTTACAGCTAGAAAGAAAGGAGATACAAGTAGTTTGTATTACATTTTATATATGAACATGAGAGCTGGTCAACCATGAAACAAACCTGCTCAGTACTCAAGCACAACTTCCTTACTTTTTCACCAGCTACTTTTTCCATGTCCTTCTGCTTTATAATCCTGGGTTGAGATTAGTTAAAGGTGAATGGAAAATGTTGTATTAAAAACTACAGGAAAGCCTGCCCTGCAAAACTTGACACTGAAGCTGAAACTCCTGAAGGTTCAGGGATTTGTTATAATTCATTAAAAATCAGCTGTAAAATAAGTCTTTGGAAAATGGGATCTGTTACAGTAGGAATTCTTGTTTGAAAATCAGGAGCCAGACATGGAAAAAACCAAAGGCGACGTGTGACTGAAACTCGTTGCACAGGGCAAAAGATAGAAACCCCATTAGGATGGCTTTTATGAGATGAAATGGAGCTGAGCACATTCCAGGTTTTAATGGAAATTAAAAAATAGCCTTTTTTTAAGAATGGACATTTCAATTTGGGTGTATTAATTTTTAGAAATGCTGTAGCTGATGTTCACTACAAAAAAAACTTTTATTTGGTTAAGAAGATTAAATGCTCAACTCAAAACACTATTGCTGCAAATTCTTGCTTGAAGATGGGCAGGTTCTGATGATAACCCAAAATGAATCATCACGGACCAAGCTGGCCAGAGAGAATGAAACCTACTCAAACATCCACAC
>NW_009918562.1:0-11622 GCF_000696875.1 Nestor notabilis
AAACCATTCTATGATTTTATGATTCTTTGTCTCTGCAGTTGTTATCCAAATACCAGGACCTCTTCTTGTTGATTAGTGTTGTCTACTCTTTCCGATAGCTGGCAAGTAGATATACTTCAAAGGTCAGTTAGTCATTAGTTAAATTTCAAAGACTCTATCATAAGGCTAATGTTTGTATCTTCAGACCTGTGGTCATTTATGAGGACTTCACGATGTAGGCTCTGAAGAGCTTGCAGAATAAACCATATAGTGAACACAGGAAGAGCAAAGTAACAGGGAAATTATTGATTCAACTTATTGTGCAGTTTTTGCAAGAGGAAGCACTTGACTGAAGAACCTGGTGTGTGTGAGACTTTCATTACAAGTGATGGCAGTATGCCTACCACACCCTTTGTGCCTAGATCCCTGAATCAAGCCACTGAGCAGCAAGCAGTACAGAGGCATTGCCACCGTTCTGTGTCTAAGCTCATGAGCCCTGTAGAGTGAAATAAGCTAGAAACTATTGACATAAAACTTCGACCAAATTTTTCAGTTCTGGAAATTGCTTAATTTGTATAGCCTAATAAAACTGGTAGTAGGCGTTCTCCTTGCCCTTAAGGTAAATGCAACTGCAATGTAGTGTAAAGATAGCCATGCTAGCTTTAAACTGGCTAGACAAGACATTGCTAACAACCTAATGAGGAATCAACACAGGCCAATTCATTAAGTATTTATTTACCTTGCTTCTAAGATGGCTTTTGCAGACCATACAGATGTGGCACAACTGGGCTGCTGTTGGCATCCTGATTACATTATTGCTAGAAGGTGGACATGGCAGGGGCAGGGCCAGGTAGCTCAGAAGGACTTGCTGGCCTCTGGGACACTGGTACATGGGACAGTCCCCATGAGGAAAGGCTAAAAGACAGTGGCCTAGCTGTGCACCTCCAAAGGTTGTGGGTTCTTCAGTATCATTTCATCCACTAGACCTTTCCCCACCTCAACCACATGCTGTTCTTTGCTTCCGTCAGCACTCAGGCCTTGTAACAGCCCAGAATGTATTTCCCCCTATCCTTTTGAGAGCAGTCCATAGCTTGAGAGCTGCTACAGACTCCGTTTTCCTCTGCAGTGCTTACCAGGAAGCAGCTGGTTTTCCCAGTTGACAAGCTAGTTTCTTTAGAACTCGCATTTATTCATAGCTTGAGCAGACCCATACCTTATCACTGCACTGTGTTCATAACAGCAATCTCTAGCCAGACCTGTTGAGAAAGTTCTAAGCATTTCAATAAACAGTTGTCTATGAGAGTGCAGATAATAGAACTCCTCTTCCAGATTCTTATTTAGTGAGTCCTCTATGTTGAAATGCTTTAAAAGGTCTTTTATTCTCTTGCACTTCACTGAATTTTCTTTCTTTAAGGTAGATGATTATAGAAATGATAATCAAAAAGATGGTAATTGCTTTTTTATGTATAGGGACAGCAGTGATGTTATTTTCCTCTGGCAGTGAAGTATTATTAAAAGTTGCTTGATTTTATTTTTTTCTTGCACTTTTAAAAATTTCAGCAAATGCTGAATGAGTTTGTTTGCTTTCTGCTGAAACAAACATCTCACCAAACTCGATGAGGGAAATCCTAAAGGTGGATTTTTATTTTTTCATTTGTTCACTAATAGGCCATAGTTTTCATTGGATTCTGGAGAGTTGACTGGTGTCCCAGGGTTGGTCCTCATTTTAAAACCTTGAAATCCTTCACACGGACAGCTGGTTTAGCTAATGTAAATTGATAAACAAATGTAAATTCCTCATGGGAGACTTGGCAGAGCCTTGACAGGAGTAACCAGATAATCAGATTGCAAATCCACTGTGCAGATAGAGCACTCTGAGCACAAAAGTCTCCTCAAACTGTTTGTTTGCTGTTCCAAGGTATGTGTTCTGAGATCTTCACGGGGAGGTTCACAGTCTGCGTTTTTTGCTCAAGTGGAGTTTGCAGCATGGGTGATGAATGTTGCATAAAAAAGGTTGAGAGTGTATGTGACAGAATTTGGTAGAACTGGTGCATGTAAAGAATTTGCCCAACTTTCTTAGAAACTAATTCAGAAGTTAATAAATTTTATGTCCATCTGCCCTGAGTTTCTCTGCTTATTGTAATATCTCAAATGTTTTAAAAATTCGGTATCCAGCTCTATAGGAGTTGCTTGTCTTTCTCCCTCTCCCTCTTTTTTTTACTTCTAAGTCAGTAAACTATGATGTATGTGTCTCTCCCTGAATAACGTTATTATATGATGCTGCTGGAGCCCTGAATAGCTTGGCTGTGGACTGCTGAAATTTGAATGTAATTGTTTTAACACCATGAAATGAAGTAATGCATAAAATTGATAATAAACGGATATCTCTCTGCCTCTGCATGCAAATGAGCACTTAGCACCAGGGCACAGATGCCACCATTGTTTCCCCCCTGAAAATGACAAAGTAAGTGAAAATATCTACTAAGACCTTAGAAAGTACGGTAGCTGCATTTTCATTATATTTTAGAATTTCACAGAGTTGGGAAAGCAAACTCTCCTGCCAACATTCAGAAAGGGGCTGGATAATGCCTGCCTGTAGTACACTGGAACATACAGCGAAGCAAGGTTTTGTTGATTTTTTTTGAAGATAAAGAGTATAGTTATTAGCGATTCTCTTCTACTTTTGTGTTTTCAATTTTACAATCTCGTTTATGTTTTCGAAACAAAGACTGTATTTTATATCTCAGTGTCTTGCCTCCTCCTCCACCTCCTCCAAAAAGTACAGCTAGAATCAATGCGTAACACCCATTAATCTGCAGTGCATATTAAACAGGCAGATTTGGAATACCTTGGGTCTGGCTGCAGTTTTGGGTTTAACCTTTGGTTGTTTTCTAATTTATACTTTTAGTTGATAAATATATCCAGGAACTAAAATGATTCCTTTGTTTTAGAAGTGTTGTTCAGCTTGGCTTTTTTCTCTTTCTGCTTTAACGAAAGGCTAGAAATACATAAAAGAGGAGCATTATTTTATGGATTAATCCTTCCATTTTCAAACAACTGTATTGCTGTTCATTTCATAAAGGGATCTTACTCAAAGAAAGGTCTAAATTAGCTTGTCACTTTTTTACCTTTGCTCCTAGGTTAACAGTTTGAAGTTACTTATTATGTTACTCAGATATGTTTACAAAGTCCTAAACAGCAAAAGATTGTATTTGTTTGAAAATAACACGGTTTTCACATAGGTTTCCCAAAGTGCAAAATTTGCACTCATTTTCTAGCTTTATGATAAAATTATCACTTGAGTTGGTGTTCAAAGCTTTGTGGAAGTCCAGGCAACTGATATTTGTTGATTTTGCCACATCTGAATATTTGCTGCCTGTTCATAGAAGACTGCATCCTTTTTCCTTTTCCCTTTTTTTCTTTTTACACATTGCTTTATTCCTTGCTCCAATACTCTGTAATTTCATGTCTACCCTTTTCTCCCTTCTGTCATCTCCTCCCCCTGCACCCCAGTATCTCTGTTCCAGTTTGGAGCCTCATCCTTCATCATTAAGCTCTCAGGATAGTCTTGTCTGTGTGGAGAGCACTTCCAACTCTTTGTGAGGTACCTAAGGATGATTTTTCTAAAACACAGTTGATCTGAAAAGCCAAACTTAATTAAAAGTTTCATTTTTTGTTAATTCAGTTCGACTGTAAGCTATTACTGAAAAGGTCAATCCTGTTTGTGATTATCAATGTTCTGAAATGCATTTACCCAACATTGAATGAATAGATGACATTATTAAAAAATTTGTTTAGTTAAGCTATACTGGTTTTGAAGACTTTGGTTGAAATATTATAGCATTATTTTTAAATTTAATTTTAATTTTGCCATATCACAAGCATTTCTCTGTGCACATGTGTGATGTGTTCAATACCGTCCTTACAATGTGGAGCGAGAAATTTTTCTCATGAGAAACCTATAAAGAATCATAATTCTGGGCTTAAAGTTAGAGCAAGTTTCCACATCCTTTCAATTCCAACAATCATTGAGCAAAAGGAAGAGAGACAGCCTATTAATAAGTTTTTTCAGTGTAGAATCATTAATGTAAAACCAGGAGATAATAAGAATAATTAGCAAAAGGAGCTATTTGATGGGAGTTCTTTAAATATCCCAACCTATGGTTAAATACCAGAGATGTGAGAAAAAAAGAAAACCTGTATCTTCCAATAAGGAATTCAGAAAAATATACACAGTGAACAGAAACTGAAGTAATTTTATGAATTGTTTAAGTAACATATAAATAACAAATCCCTGAACCATATAAATCTCATATCATGTAGTGTTCAGTGTGGTTATGAGTAAACTTAGTTGATTTATGCTGCAACATAAAAATCATAAGATGCATTATGCATGGCATTGATATGGAACTCTGTGAAATGTGATACTTCTTTGAAATTCTGTTGCTTGCTCAAACTTGACCCTCCATGTAATGCTGAGGGACATAAAGAAATCATCTGCATTAAAACAGAGAACAATGTATACATAAATATATTCTGCTCCTTCCCATCATGCCCCACCTGCTCAGAAAATGTAATTATCCCTTCCCTTATGATATGGCAATCTGAACACCTTCTCAAATAATGGTCTAGAAGTCTACCCAAACACTAGTTATATCAGTAGGCTGTTTCTCTGCTTCCTCAGTTATGGATTTGACATACAAATCTCTTCACATTATTGCAATCACCCTCCACTTTAACCTAGAAGTAGTATCTCCAGTTCTGATAAAATGTGAACAGAATTATTACAAGTTTTAACCACAACTGAAAAGTTATCAGGCTAAAAAAGAGTCTTTGGTAGTCTGAAAGTTGTTCTATAAATATATACACCTTCAACGCCTTGTTTGCACAGTGACACCAAATTGTTGCCTGAATTAAAGCTGTGGCAACAGTATATTTAGCAGTAATGAAGTAAAGAAATGCTACACATCTAAAAAAGTTCATTTTTACAACTTTTCATGGGGTATTTACCTAACAGTCAATGATTTGAACTTTTTTCATTGTGAACTCCAGAATAAGATGCATTCTTCTGTTTACCTTCTCACTGGCATTGTTCAGTTCTTCCTTAGAGATTGTATTTGAGACAAACTAATACTGTTGGCAGCCCATGGACTTGTGTGCCATCAGTGATAACAATAGTTCCTTTGTCTGACTTGGTTGTATGTTTATAAACTCTTTGGGTTTTCTTTTACTTTGCGTGCACACAATACTAAGCATGAGGAGCTTTCACCTAAGTGAGACTATAAACTCAGATCTCGTCCTCAGACATTATAGATTGTAAAACAGCTCAATTTTAAGTAATTATGGTGAGTTTTTTTCAATGTGGCTTTGGAAGAATATTGGCTTCAGGTGGATTGAGGTGGTTATATGTGTTCTCAGGCAAATAAAAGCCTGTGCTCAAGGATGTAAGTTGAAGGGTTCAAAAGCAGAGATGTGTTGCAAGCTTTGCTGGCAGTTACCACTATACTTCAAAAGAAAGTAGAAGGCTGAAAAATGAAGTAATGTGCTCAGCCTTTATCCTACTATGCCTACTTGACTTAGAAGCCTAATGACAACTTTCTATATTTTGAAAGAGCAGAAGACTGAGACAAAAAATAGTATAAAACAAGAATAACTCAAACTAAGGAACAGTGGTGCATATTGTCTTTCCCAGTCTTACGTTCTGCAGATCTGCTGCAGAATAACGAGAATACAAATGGTAACTCTTTGTGATCTTGTACTTTTTGTCTCTTGTATGTTTAAGCCTTCATAAACTCACAGTATGTCACCACCTCTCTACAGATGTGGCATAGCTGTAGAGTTACTTCCAAAAACCTTTTACATTCTTGGGCAAATGGTAGGGAGGATTTTCAAAGCAACTTAAAGGAGCTTGTATCCAAACCACTCCTGAGAATAGCTTCAACCTCTATTACTTTACATTCGTGTTATTTCAGATTATTTTCAGGAGCTTAAAAAATAGGTATTGTCTACTCTGTCAGTGATCTAGTAGGTGTCAGTGAAGCTAGTACCATTGATTAGCTAGAAAACACATTGGTATTTCTAAGAACAGATTTTGCTCTTTTTGAGATTGATGTCTAATAACTGCAGGGCCAGTGACACATTTTACTCTTTTCCAGGGTGCTGTGTATTATGCCTTGACAACGCTGGATTAATCCTAGGTGAAAGCATATACTTAAGTGAGCATCGTGGTTCAAGCCCAGCCGGTAACTTGGAACCACACAGCCGCTCACTCACTCCCCACTCTCTTCCTTCCTCCCCACCCCGCTCCCAGAGGCATGGGGAGGAGAATCAGAGGAACGTAACTCCTCCGTGTTGAGATAAGAGCAGCTCAGTAACTAATGTATAATCCAAACCACTACTGCTACCAATAATAATGATAAGAGGAATAACAAGGGGAGAGGCCACAACCGCTCACCACCCGCCGACCGATACCCAGCCCGACCCGAGCAGCGATCTGGGCCTTCCGGGTAACTCCCCCCAGTTTCTATACTGGGCATGACGTGCTGTGGTATGGAATACCCCTTTGGCCAGTTTGGGTCAGGTGTCCTGTCTCTGCTTCCTCCTGGCTTCCCCTCCTCTCTGGCAGAGCATGAGACTGAGAAAGTCCTTGGTCAGAGTAAACATTACTTAGCAACAACTAAAAACATCGGTGTTATCAGCGTTGTTCCCAGACTGAAAGTCAAAAACACAGCCCTGCACCAGCTACTAAGAAGGAGAAAAAATGACTGCTGTAGCTGAACCCAGGACAATGAGGCACAAGGGAAAGGAGGCTAGTTTCCCCAATCTATGACCAGACAGAAAGGGTCTCATTTCAAAACAATTATTCATCCAAAATAGGATGTGAGTTGCCTATAGAAAATATCCAGCTCTCCTTGTACGTTGACTGCAGAAGGTGTCTGGCAAATGGACTCTCAATTTGGACATCTATTCTAGTGCTTGGGGGGACTGAGGGGGAGTGAGCAAGCGGCTGTGTGGTTCTGAGTTACCGGCTGTGCTTAAACCATGACAATAGGATTCATCTAAGCCACAGTACTTAGGTATCTCCCTCTCTTATGGTCTCTACACTATCTAGCCACTTACTGTCGTGGTTGCCTCTATATCTGATCAAAGAGCATGGACTTTCAATGCTCATCATCTTGCTTCTGGCAGATGAGCCCAAACAACTGACGTTCCCCTTTCATTATTGAGGTTCTTTTGCATTACCTGTTCTACCTAATGCATTACCTTTGGTTCAGTTCAATTTTGTTTAAATTAAGCTTTACTAAAGTAGTCATGCAGACATGTTGCACTTTGGCTTCACTCCTACATTATTGGTATCTGTAGGAGAAGCAGCATTAGATCAATGCTTATCACTCTGCATGGACTTTTATGGCCAAAAAAAGGTCATTGTGATAATTTCTTCTTAACTGCTGTATAATATTAGCCCATAGTATCTCACTAAGTAAATTGCGTACCAAAGTTACTACCCTGTTACAGTCAATGGGTGTTCTGTCATTCCCTTTAAAGCAAGCATGTTCAAGCCTCAAGAGTAACTTTGGCTTGAAGAATTTGAGTGACAAAGAAACTCTCACATCTTTTGCAGAAGTGGTTTACTTCTTTCTGGAAATACTACTCTAGAAATCTTGCTTAAAGAAAGATCTTGGCCTGAAGAGCCAGGTAATTTGAACTCAATTGAAAACACTTTATGGTCATGTGAATTCGTTTCATTATACCAAAGATCTATCTAAATCCCAGGAATTTTATCACAGCATATACACTAATTAATATTTTCTTAGGTAGGTACTGTTGATTTAGCCTTCTTGTAATAAAAATAAGTTCAAAGTGCTAAGAATACACAGTGTTTTCTGAATGTAGAAGTAGTGGGCTTTACAGCCATAACAGTCAATAAGATGCACAGTTTTGAAGACCAGTAGTGTTTTATGTTATTTTGAACATGTAGTTGGAAAACAAGGTGCCAGACGCAGAAGCTGAGGCCTGAGGCCTGGTAAAGGGCTTGAATGTTTATATTTACAAACTGCATTAGCTGATCAAACAAAGCATATTAGTTCCTCTCAGAAACAAGAAGTCTCAGATGGTGAATTTTCACCAATATCCTGGCTACACCAAAAAATGCTACTTTGCTGGTAACATTTGTAACTCCTTATACAGTCATTTATACTGACATTTCAGCTACTGGATCTCAGCTACTGAATAAGGCAGAGACATGGGTAGTTGCAGTCAAGATTCTTCCTTAGAATAATTAAGAATCAGAATGTGTGGTGGACAGTGACTTTTTTTTCTATATTTTAGAGACCAGAATAGAGAATTCTTTGGAAAAAAATAAACATACATTGTATATTTTCATTTCTTATTTCTTCCAGATAGATACTTCAGGACAGTCTCATTTCAAGCACTGCCTTTTAGAAGGAAAATTCACAGAAAAATACAGAGCTTATTGTCCATTTCTTCAGTTTGGATATAACTGAATTGATCATGTATTTTCAGTTGGCAAACAACTTTATGCTGCTAGTTTACTAGGTTGCTTACTGGAGGAGTTAGTATCATTTTCTCTGATCCAGCAGCTGGCAATTTCATGAAGAACATGATAGACCGTTGTTTAGCCCCCACCTCTGCCTAAAGTGCTGGATTCTACGGGAAATGGCCATAATCCTTAGGTTTTAAGGATTTATTCCCCTCAGTCATCACTGTTGGTGTCAATTCAGTTTGTCCAAATAACTAGACATTTGTTGCTACCCATCTTTTCCACCTTCCAGGTGACTTTCAGAACAGGGAATTGATTTTGCTCTCAAACTCAGGGCAATGTTTTGATCTAGCTCACCCAGGAGACAGTGAGCCTTCGTTCAAATACTTATGTGAACCAAGCAGGCAGCAGAAATTACTTGGTTCTTCATCTTTAGTGCCCAGTCACCGTGCTAGAAGCTCTTCATACATTGCATATACAATTCTTTCATCATCATTAAGATAGGGGGATGAAAGAATGGAGGGTCCTGGGCCTGGCAGTGGGATACTCTGTTGTGAAAAGCACTTCAGCTGGCTTCCACCAGCAATTGCTTTTATTTCTACAAAAGAACTTCAACAAAAAAGCTGACAACTTCCTCCCTGCTTTCCCCTCCTTGCATGTCCAAACCACCAGCAGATAGTGTGGTCCCTGGGCAGGAGTAGGGAATGTGATTTCCAGGTCCCTAAGGCAGGGAACAAAGCTTAAGCCAGATTTCCTGCAATTCTGGCTAGCTATTGAGTAAAATGCAGTGAAATTCCTATTACGAAGGGAAAAAATGTAGCAAAATGTGTGGTTTGATTTTTATTAGCCAAACTAAGGCATCCACTAATCACCTGGTCTTATTCCTAAGTCTACCGTGGACTGCCTGGGTCAGAGTTTACAGTGGTGCATCCTTTCTGTCACTGCAGGAAGTCTCTTACAGTACCTGCTTTCTCTGAAGGTTTATCAGTAAAGCTGTTATTAAAATCAGGGTTCTTTGCTTGTCTAGACTCTTAATTTTCATCAGTATAATAACTGATCTTGTTTAAAATAAAGAAACCTGCTTTCCCCTTGTATTTGTATTATACAAAATGAAATTGTTTCTGGGTATCACCTGTATGTGCTTAAACATACTTTAAACTGCTGTGACTTTTGAATTTTGTGATTAAATGTAATTGTGATTGATTACCTGCTGCCAGTCTCACCTGACTTCTAGAACTCTTATAGAAATTAAAGCTTTCATCTCAACAAGAATTACCAGTTAAAATAATTTGTAATAAGCAACACTTTCCCCTTATGTATATTCAGTAATTCTAAGAGAAGGACATTTTATTGAATGCACTTGATGCATTACTATAATGGAAAAAAGGAAGGCAGAGCCTACTAAATTTTCAGCTCTGGGACAAGATTGATTCGGTCCCACTGTATGTTGTTTAATACACAACTCATTCCATTCAGTGTAATAACAAAAATGTTCTCTTCCGGTGAGAACTATTTTCTTGTTGACCTCAAGAAGAGTGTAGACTTTCCTGGTTCATTAAAAATAAAAGTCAAAGCAAGATTATGTATAAATGCGTTTAGAGCTGATTGCTTCATTTCCTCATAAAATCATACGTACAGTTTTAAGGCACCTTTGTCACTGGTGACATGTACAATCACAATTCTAATGACATATGACAGACTTTCTCTCTTCTCCCCTCCTCCAGGCCCTATGCAAAAAGTCTTGATTAATTCCTAGTGCTATGAGGGGAAGAAACTGGGGGAGATCACTGCACCTGGGGGCAAGTGTTAGCAACTGTACTTCAAAGACTATTCCATCTTTAGACAAGAGAGAGTTTAGTCCAGTTTCCTGAAGCCCACTTCATTGCCATTGCAAATGTAGTGAAGAAGTTTATTCTTCAGTATTTAAAGAAAAAAAAAAAGGAAAAAATTACTTTAATCCTTTTGTCAGGGTTCTTACGAATAGATGTGGGATCTAAACTTGAAAAATAATCTCCTTACACATAGAGGTACTATAGGACTATTGGATAATAGACCTTATATTTACCTGATGCTTTCAGCCTCTCTATTCTGCTACACAGCCAGAGGGACTTGTGTTCTGTCATGATTGCTGAGCCTGTAGTAGTTAAATGGGACATGGAGCCCTTTGAAAATCTAACCTTGTACTTGTGCATGCATATCCTGAAAATCTGGTTAATTTTTAATCTAAGCAATGTGCTTATACCCCTGACTGGAACAAACAAGGTTGTTGCCATTGTTTTCAGTCTTGCTCCACACTGAAGTCACCATTTCGTGGATCAAAAAGATGTCTCTCAAATGACCAGAGTTCCTGAATTAGTGCTTTGGCTCACATGTCAAGACTTGAAGGTCCACTGTGTTTTAGAAAAAAAGGGATAGTATCCAGGTGGTTAACCCTCACTTTATTTTCCTACTCTCCACTACTTTTTCTTAGGGGACCTAGGTACACCTAGGTGCACACCCTGTGCAAATGGTGCATTAGCATTTCAAACTAATATATATTTTGCTGTTGACATCTCCAAACTCTGCCCCATATACACCGTATGCTTGAAGATGTAAGGTATAGCCTTATTTTTCCTATAAAACCATCTTAAAACTTTGTTTCTGAGCCATGTCTTTGTTTTGCTTTGCTTTCTGTTCTTTACAGACTTTAACATTTACTCTAACCAGTACAAGACTGTGAGGGTAAACACATCTACAGTATAATTTTTTTTAATCTTTCTCCATCTGAGAGGAAGGTTTGTTTTGTATGAATTTATTTTCTATGAAAAGTTTAAAAATGTTTTAACTTACACTAATCCAGGCAAGGTTAGGAGCTTCCATGGAAGGAATGGCACATACTAAAAGAGTTCTTGGAGCACCAGTGTACTTACTTAGCACAATGCCTTAACACAGACAGACACTAACTCACATTTTATGTCCAAACAAGATTGGAAGAGCATGGTGTTTGTGCACTTGGGTATAATGAGTGCTACATGATTCTTCTTCTCCAAACTCCAAAGCAGCTGAACACAAAGGTGCGAAGAGGAACAGAAAGTATACTTCTTAGAGTGCATTGGTTAGTAAGTACATCTGGGCTGAGTTTAGAGGACTCATCATTTCCTGCT